>NW_025975526.1:0-7892 GCF_021869965.1 Rhincodon typus
TTCAGAAGAAGGGCCTAGGCCCGAAACGTCAGCCTTCCTGCTCCTCTGATGGTGCTTGGCCTGCTGTGTTCATCCAGCTCTACACCTTGTTATCTCAGAATTTCTCCAGCATCTGCAGTTCCTACTATCTCAGAAAAGTTAGACAGGCTTCATGATAGATACATGACCATTTCTAGCTAATTGTCCTTTGAATCCAGATGAAATAACATGAAAATTAACCCAATTGTGCCAATTCCATGAGGAATCCTGCAGCATAAAGCTGGCATTAAATAGGACCGATTATCAATATTGGTTTATGATGGGTGAGTTGTAAGACTCTTGATGCTAAAAGTAATTTATTTCCTTGGCAACTACAGCTGTAGAAAATTAGCAAGATATAAAATGGAAGAACAAAAAACAGACAACTAATTATCTGCTGGATTAACATAAACATTTGGAATGGCTCAGTTTGTATTAAATGATGTTTGAAACAGGAATTTGATGATGAATGTTATCATGTATAATAAAACAACACCAAGGAAATTTAGAAAGAAACAAATCTGTGATAAATTTGTTGCAGTGGTTCATTTTTTATTAGTCATTCATGGTTTGTGGGCATCTCTGGCTGGGCCAGCATTTATTTCTCATCTGTAGTTGCCCTTGAAGGTGGTGGTGAGCTGAATTCTTGAACCGCTGCAATCCACCTGCTGTGGGTTAGCCCACAATGTCATTAGGGAGGGAATTCCAGGATTTTGACCCAACAACAGTGAAGGAATGGTGATATATTTCCAAGTCAGGGTGGTAAGTGGCTTGGAGGGGAACTTGAAGGTGGTGGTGTTCCCATGTGTCTGCTTCCCTTGTCCTACTAGATGGAAGTGGTCGTGGGTTTGGAAGGTGCTGTCTGAGGATCTTTGGTGAATTTCTGCAGAGCATAATGTAGATAGTACACACTGCTGCTACCGAGTGTCAGTGGTGGAGGGAGTGGGATGTTTGTGAATGTGGTGCCAATCAGTGGGCTGCTTTGTCCCAGATGGGGTCAAGTTGCTTGAATGTTGTTGGAGCTGCTCTCACCTAGGCAAGTGAAAAATATTCCATCACACTCCTGACTTGTGCCTTGTAGATGATGGACAAGCTTTGGGGAGCCAGGAGGTGAGTTACTTACCACAGGATTCCTAGCCCCGACCTGCTCTTGCACCCACTGTGTTTATGTGGTGAGTCCAGTTGAGGTTTTAGTCAATGGTAACCACCAGGATGTTGATAGTGGGGGCTTTAGTAATGGTAGCACCATTGAAAGTCATGCAGCTGTGGTTAGATTGTCTCTTATTGGTGATGGTCATAGCTTGGTCTTTGTGTGCCCCTAATGTTATTTGCCACTTGTCAGCCCAAACCTGGATATTATCCAGATCTTGTTGCATTTGAACATGGACTACTTCAGTATCTGAGGAGTCACAAATGGTGCTGAACATTGTGCAATCATCAGCGAATATCTACACTTCTGATCTTATGCTAGAGGGAAGGTCATTAATGAAGGAGCTGAAGGTGGTTGGGTCTAGGATACTACCCTGAGGAACTCCAGCAAAGATGACCTGGAGCTGAAATGACTGACCTCCATCAACCACAACTATCTTCCGATGTACCAGGTATAACTCCAACCACAGGGGAGTTTGCTCCTAATACCCATTGATTCTAGTTTTGCTAGGGCTCCTTGATGCCACACTTGGTTGAATGCAGCATTGATGTCCAGTGCCTGTCACTCTCACCTCGCCTCTGGAATTCAGCTCTTTTGTCCACGTTTGAACCAAGGCTGTAATGAGGTCAGGAGCTGAGTGGCCCTGGTGGAACCCAAACTGGGCGTCACTGAGCAGGTTATTGCTGAGCAGGTGCTGCTTGATAGCACTGTTACTGACACCTTCCATCACTTTACTGATGATCGAGAGTAGACTGATGGGACAGTAATTGCCTGGGTTGGACCTGTCCTGCTTTTTGTGTACAGGACGTACCTGTCGGGTAGATGCCAGTGTTGTGTGAGAACAGCTTGGCTAGGGGAAAGGCAAGTTCTGGAGCACAAGTCTTCAATATCATTGCCGGAATGTTGTCAGGGCCCGTAGCCTTTGCAGTCCAGTGCCTGTAACTGTTCCTTGATATCACGTGGAGTGAATCAAATTGGCTGAAGACTGGTATCTGTAATGCTGGGGACCACTGGAGGAGGCCGAGATGGATCATCTGCTTGGCACTTCTGGCTGAAGATTGTTGTGAATGCTTCAGCCTTATCTTTTGCACTGATGTGCTGGGCTCTTCCATCATTAGGATGGGGATATTTGTGGAGCCTCCTCCTCCAGTGGGTTGTTAAATTGTCCACCACCATTCACGACTGGATGTGGCAGGATTGCAGAATGTTAACCTGATCCGTTGGTTGCGGGCTCACTTATCTCTGTTTATCACTTGCTGCTTATGAGATTTTGCACACAAGTAGTCCTATTTGGTGGCTTCACCAGATTGATACCTCATCTTCAGGTATGCCTGGTGCTGCTCCTGGCATGCCCTCCTGCACTCTCCATTGAACCAGGGTTGATCCCCTGGCTTGATGGTAATGGTTGAGTGGGGGATATGCCGGGCCATGAGGTTACAGATTGTGTTGGAGTACAGTTCTGCTGCTGTTGATGGCCCACAGCGCCTCCTGGATGCCCAGACTTGAGTTGCTAGATCTGTTCGAAGTCTGTCCCATTTAGTGATGATGTGGAGGTGTTGGTGTTGAACTGGGGTGAACAAGGTCAGAAATCACACAACACCAGGCTACAGTCCAACTGGTTTATTTGAAAACACAAGCTTTCTGAGCCTAAGTCCTTCTTCAGGAGTCAGGTTCCGAAAGCTTGTGTTTTCAAATAAACCTGCACCTTTACTGGCTCCGTCCCCGCCTCTTCGACCGGTTTGTTTCCTCTCCACCTATCCTCTCCTCTATCCCTCTTCTATCCGCCTCCCACTCTCTCCCTATTTGTTTCAGAACCCCCTTCCCCTCCCCCTTTTCTGATGAAGGGTCTAGGCCCGAAACGTCAGCCTCTCTGCTCCTATGATGCTGCTTGGCCTGCTGTGTTCATCCAGCCCTGCACCTTGTTGTCTACAACCTGGTGTTGTGTGATTTCTAACCTTGTCCCATTTAACCCAGTGATATTGCCACACAACACAATAGAGGGTATTCTCACTGTGAAGGTGGGACTTTGTGTCCACAAGGACTGTAAGGTGGTCACTCTTACTGATACTGTCATGAACAGATGCAACTGTAGCTGGCAGATTGGTGAGAATGAGATCAAGTATGTTTATCCCTCTTGTTGGTTCCCTGCCACAGACCCAGTCTAGCAGCTATGTCCTTTAGGACCCGACCAGCTCAATCTGTAGTACTCCGGTAATGGTTTCATGGTCATCAGTGGATTTTTAATTCTAGGTTTTTATTTTATTGAATTCAAATTACATCATGGAGGGATTTGAACCCAGTTCCCAGAACATTAGCTGAGTTTTTGGATTAATAGTCGAACAACTAATGGTCTTCCTCTATGACAACGCCTCCTCACTTAGTAAATATTTAATTTGTTGGAGTTTTGAGAGAAAATGGAAACAGTACTTTGTACAAGGTGTTTTCATGAACTAAGTACAGCTCCTACAAACCACAGTAAGGAATATAATTCCTAAATTCTATGCTATCTTACAAAAGCAAAGGAGGAATTCTCAGAGATAGTAGGAACTGCAGATGCAGATAAAAAGCCTGTTGGCAAATAGCATGGGGTTTAGAAAACATTTTATGGAAAAAGTCTGCCCTCATAGCAGAATATATTAATATCAAAATAAACATAATTCACAAATCTACAGAAGTATGACACTGCATCGTCAAATCAAGTGTAATTGTTGCTTTCAAAAATTTAAAGACCATAGTTTAAAAATGATTAATGTGACATCATATAGTATTTTCTGAACACTAATAATTAAGGCTTGTCACTGAGACAAGGCAAGTCCAGTTGAATTAATTTCACTGTCCTGCAATAACAAGTTTTGTTTTTTTAAAATTTTTTTTTTGTTTTCCTTTTTCCTTTTAAAAATAGGCATTGGTGTGTTTTTTCAAACCTGGTTTGTGAATTCCAATTTAAAATGACCCACAGTAAATTCTTTTGGATTGAAATAAAGTTAGGTTTATTACCGCATTCGGAATCAAGGGGAATGGGTTGTGACACACATTCATGCACGTTAAGTATGTGAACAATATACTTCAAATGCTGGAGATCTGAAATTAAAAAAAAAACCCAGAAAGGATTAGAGAAACTCAGCAGATCTGGCAGCATCTGTAGAGAAAGGGTGAAACAGAGTTACCTTTCCGAGCCCAATGATGCAAAGTCATTGGTCTCAAAATGTTAACTTTGCCTCTTTCTCTACAGATGCTGCCAGATCTGCTGAGGTTCTCCAGCATTTCCTGGTTTTATCTCATTGACAAGTTCCTTGTGCTGGGTTAGCTGGAATGTTTATAAAAAAATGCAAGAAGTGTCCGAAATTACTGAAAGATGATATAAGCCTTTGTCCTCTGGAAATTTATAGAAATAGTCATAGAATCCCCTACTGTGTAGAAGTAGGCCATTCAGCCCATCAGGCCCACACCAACCCTCCAAACAGCACTGCACTCAAACTCACTCCTCTACCTATCCCTGTAACCTGCCCCTCCACCATTTCCCATAGCTAGCCCACCTAGCCTGCACATCCCTGGACACTATGTGTAATTTGGCATGGCCTATCTACCTAAGCAGCACATCAATGCAAACTCCACACAGACAGCCCTCAAGGGTGGGATTGAACCCAAGTCCCAAGCACTGCAAGATAGCAGTGCTAACCACTGAGCCACCATCATAGTCAATTGTTCATTCCATGTTCAAAAGCAGCCATGTTAAAATTTCAGTAATGTAATAGAATTGAAGGAAAAGATTATAGTTTTTAAAAAATGAGCATATTTCTTTTCCTGCCCTCTGGGCATTACACTGTAGGTATTTGTTGGGAATACATCTTTCTGCATGATTATCTCTCACATACAGACATCGTTTGTTTAATCTGTAACTTGATTCTTGACATTGTAAACAACCATATTACTGGCAGTGAAATTATTACATTATATGGGCCAGCAGCATAAATTAAGAATGTATGCATAAATTAAGAATGCATGCATAAATTAGTAACAGAAATTCCTTTATAAGCTCTTACCAAATTGAAACAAACAAGGCATTTATTCACAAGTGTTTATTTTTCTATAAAAAGGGAAATAAATCACCGAGTTGCACCACAACATATTTGAATCCCGACATGTCCATGCCCTGGGCTAGCTCACTTCCTCCAGTGTCAACCATGCTAACATTTTTCCAAAAGCTATGTCTTAATGAAATGCAGAAGACTAGACAGCTTCAAGATAGGATATACAATGAGAGCAAGAATGGCTATTGTTCAGGGAAAAAGGAAATTAATTGTCTGTGATAAAGGTTATAAAAGAATTATGTGTGTTTGCTATTCCATGCATGCCTTGGCTGTCTGTGATGAATGCTAAAGTGGAAAAGTATGTGGGTTTGTGTATGGGAGAAGTATCAAAACCTATGAAATGTAGAACATGTCGACACAGTGCCAATTCTCACAAGTGCACTGATGGAATCCAATATTCAACCACTGCTCTGTGCCAACACTAAGACTGCTATTTCCACCTCTGTTGCATTGTCAAACTCTGTCCCTGCCTCAGCTCCTCTGCTGTTAAAATCCTCCATGCCTTGCCTTCGTTTCCTCCAGATTTGACTATTGTTTGGTCTCTCACATTCCACCTTCCATAAACCTGAGGTCATCTGAGTTCTGAGGAAGGGTCACTTTGATGCAAGACATAACTCATTTCTCTCCACAGATGCTGCCAGACTTGTTGAGCTCTTCCAGCAACTTCTATTTTTGTTTGAGATCATCCAGAACTCAGCTGCCCATGTCTTGTTTTGTGCTGAGTCCTGTTCACCTCTCACTCCTATGCTCACTGACCTAATTTAGCTTCCTGCCAACCAAGAGCCTTCATTTTAAAATTCTCATCCTTGTTTTCAAATCCCTCCAACACCCCACTCTTTCCTGTCTCTGTACCTTCCAGCCCTACAACACTTCAAGATATCTACACTCCTCTAATTCTAGTCTCTTGAGCATCCTTAATTCCTATCACTCCACCATTGGTCACGGCTTTCTGGTGCCCGGGCTCCAAACTCTGGCATTTCCTCCTTTTTGACCTCTCTATTCTCCTTGAGACTCCTTGCCTAGGCTTTTGGCCATTTTTACTCATTTGAGTTGATGACTATTTTTTCTTCATGATGCTCCTGTCATTCTACCACATTCGAGACACTACACAAATAAAACTGATGCTCTCACTGCATATGGCAATGGGGGTAAGGTAGTGGAATAACAAGGCAGAGTGGGTAGGGACAGTGATGCATAAATCAGGACATAGGGTGACTGTGTCACTGTGTTAACATTCACCAATCTCCTAAGGTTACTGAAGCATTTCTTGTACTGGGTTCTGTAGCGCAGTATTATAACCTTCCTGTTCACCTCTTCATCTTACTTGAGAATGGACTACTGGCACTGGAGGGGTTGCAGAGGTGGTCCATTAAGTTAATTCCAGAGTTGAGAGGGTTGGCTTATGAGGAGAGACTGAGTAGACTGGGACTATATTCAATGGAATTTAGAAGAATGAGGGAGGATCTTATAGAAACATAAAAATTATGGAGGAAATAGATGTGCAGGGTGATTGTTTCCACTGGTGGATGGAGCTAGAACTAGGGGGCATAGCCTCAAAATAAGGGGGAGCAGATTTAGGACTGAGTTGATGAGGAACTTCTTCACCCAAAGGATTGTGAATCTGTGGAATTCCCTGCCCAGTGAAGCAGCTGAGGCTACCTTTTTGAACGTTATTAAAGCAAAGGTGGATAGATTTTTGAACAGTTAAGGAATAAAGGGTTATGGTGCGCGGGCGGGTAAGTGGAGCTGAGTCCATGAAAAGATCAGCTATGATATTATTGAATGGCAGAGCAGGCTTGATGGACCAGATGGCGTACTCCTGCTCCTATTTCTTATGTTCAGCACACTCTGGGTCTTGTCTGCGGGCTCTTCCTCCTGTATCTCTCTCGGACTTTTCACAGTAAGTGGCGGCACAGAAACAAGCTTTTACCTCTGGAATGCCACTGACTTCCCCTTGGTCCTAACTCCAAAATAAAAAGCCCTCCATACTGCAACGGTGGAGTGTCCCTTTAAGTATGGAACTGAGATTGAATCCTGTGGGTCAATATCGATATGCTACTCTTGACTGAATGGGAATCCCAGAAGTAGAGTAGTGAGGGGCCTTTATGGTGCGGTGGCAGTGTCCTTACCTTTGAGGCAGGAGGCCTGGATCAAGTCCCACCTGCTCCTGACATGATACTTGAACAGGTTGATTCAGAAAATATCTAGAAATAAAGCTGTATCAGAGATAGTAGGAACTGCAGATGCTGGAGAATCTGAGATAACAAGGTGCAGGGCTGGATGAACACAGCAGGCCAAGCAGCATCATAGGAGCAGAGAGGCTGACGTTTCGGGCCTAGACCCTTCATCAGAAAAGGGGGAGGGGAAGGGGGTTTTGAAATAAATAGGGAGAGAGTGGGAGGCGGATAGAAGAGGGATAGAGGAGAGGATAGGTGGAGAGGAAACAAACAGGTCGAAGAGGCGGGGATGGGGCCAGGAAAGGTGAGTGTAGGTAGGGAGTTAGGAAGGGGATAGGTCAGTCCAGGGAGGACGGACAGGTCAAGGGGGCGGGATGAGGTTGGTCGGTAGGAGATGGAGGTGCGGCTTGAGGTGGGAGGAGGGGATAGGTGGGAGGAAGAACAGGTTAGGGAGGC
>NW_025975527.1:0-7892 GCF_021869965.1 Rhincodon typus
TGAACCTGCAAGACAGTCTGTTTTGTGTCTGCCCTTAAAAATCACAGCACTCCAGGGTTAAAACACTCCTTCTCAAAAATGCAACATGTTGGTGAAGTGGGTAAGAAAGAAAGATTATCTCCCATCTCTCTTCCCCTGTCTGTAACACAGGCAGCAAACTGGACAAAGATCTCTTACTCTTTGATGTTACATTATCTCCTGGAATGAAATTAGTCGGGGTCATCCGCCTGCAATAGATCTCACTGGAATCCTGTGTTATAGGCGGTGGTGGATGTTGTTAGGGAATGCAAAGAGAAAACTTGTGGATCCACTTTAAAAACATTGGTGCTCCACTTAGACCCCTCCTGACACCCGAGTGAGTTCAATGTCTGCTACTCTTGAGCAATTGTGTTGCTGGTCAACCAAAAGTGCAGAAGCATTCACTGTGCTGTAAGGAAACATTTCTTGCCACTCTCCTCAGGCCATAACTGCCTTGCTGTTCATCATATTGTCTCTGCTGTCCTTGTGGTCCATGTACCTTTGTAACCTTTATTTTCTTCACAGCACCATCGCGACCATCAATGAGATTCCCAATGAGGACATCCTAATGGGAATCCTGTCATATATAGCTACAAAAAGAACAGATGAGATCCCTGCGAAGACAGCAGATGATATACAACACCAATGAAATGTTCCACGGCTGTCAACAATGCTTATTTACCCACAGCTACATACAGAGTTTGCTCAGACTTGATTTCAACAGACAACACATGTCGGCCAAGGTTCTGACTCTCAAATTGACAACAAGCCCAATGCCTCAGAAATGAGTGAAGATCCAGTTGATCATTACATTGGATAGTTGTGCAGATGCAGGCTCATCATGGCCTGTCAAGCTTTACTTAGTCCTGTACACATTGGCATGAGCCATTGACACATCAGGCAATGGCTGTGGAGAAGTCACCAGATCTTGGTCAGCAGTACTAGAATTAGAACTGTGCTAGCTGCTAATAAAGGCACCTGCTACTAACAGGACCATGGAGCTAGAAAGCTGTGGTCCTCAGACCAACACATAAAAGGAGCTTTGCTTTCAGCTATTTAAGTGTTACAATCCAATTAGGGATCCAATAAATCTCGAAACCTTGTTTATCCAATAGAACTATGCCACAATATTACATGAGATAACAAGGTGTAGAGCTGGATGAACACAGCAGGCCAAGCAGCATCAGAGGAGCAGGAAGGCTGACGTTTTGGGCCTGGACCCTTCAATATTACATCTTTTTTTAACAAAGCAAACTTATCATTACATTCAAAAGAATTAATCAAAACAAGGGCTATTAACTGAACAATGTGTCTTCTAATGATAAGTGTTATGCACCCTGGTTTACTTTCTATTTCCCCCACAGATTTTCTTGTAAGATGCGTCAATCTTAAAGTTATTTACTTCTTTAGGGGCCATTCTGAAGTGTTCCACACTCCTCTGCAAATGATCTTCAATTTGTGTCAGCTCCAGCTATTCTCAGAGGTAAAACCTTAATTTGTCTTCTCTAGAGTGTGGAGCCCTCAGTCCCTTGTTCTGGTTACTTTTCTGATTCTTCAAAATAAATTTACCTGATGACTATGCATTGCAAAAAGACATTATGAGTCTCACTGTAAATTCTCCCACTTGCTTCAAGCTAAAACAAAATCATCCTGCTTCTGTTCCTCACAGGTTTCAAACCAAGATTAAGCCTCAACTGTCCTCTATGTGGTCAATTACGATCTCAGTTCTTACTCTGTACGCATTCAGGTCTATTTAACGGTCATTTACTTTGTCTAAGTTCTCTCAGTGAGCTGCAAACTCATCAGGACCCAACAGCCAACTAAAAGCTCCCTCATCAAGCACCAAGATAAACTGAAACCAGAAAACCTTCAAAGTTTCTATGACAACATAGCCTGTTTCTGTTTGTTGGTGAAGTGACCTTTACGTTAATGATCTCTAAGATGCAATTTCTTCTCCAATCTGATGGAGTAGATTAGTTTTACAACCTTTCAGGATTTATTGAATTCTTTTAAATAAATTTAGCAGTAAGTGCCAAAACAAAGCATTTTCTCTGGGCTAATACTGCAGCAAGGTAAACAGACATTATCATCGCTAGGATTTAGCTAAGTAAACCCACTTGGATTTTACATCTTACCTATCTAGTTGTTAGCTCTTGAGTCCACATCGCCCAAACTTGTTTTAATTGGGTCAATCTCACTTCTTACTGTTAAACTTTAATCTATAACACTAAAGATTATATAAAATTATTTCCTAAAATACATGAATATAGACATTCGCAACTATGTTGTTATTTGTTACTGTTCTGAGACTCAGAATTTCAAAATAATCACAACATTAAACTGCCAAACTGTTGCAAGTTCACCATCTGGATCTGTGCTATTTCCACAGTCTGGAGAAACATACAGAAATGCCACAAGGAGGTCAATGATGTGCGGGTAAGTGCTATCATCTCTCTGCTATCTCACACTCCACTCTATTTCTGCTACTGTACCCACCTCCCAACAAGTCTCATTGTCTACCACTCTCATTTATTGCATTAAGTATCTTTCCTCACTCACTCTCACCTCTGCCCCACACCCAAACTTCCACGCCACTAACCCTGCATGGCTTCTATGCTGCCTATTCAATCATTCAGAACACCTCACCATCTTTCCTTCACCTAAACCAGCTGTAACTGCTGCGCCAGCCACTTGCATCTCTCTACGTCTCATTCCAGGAAAAAAAGACCTCAATAGGGCAGAAAGAGCCAAGACGGGTGGTAGGGCACCTTACCTTTGTATCCTCACTTCCTACAAGAGACAATCCATGCCTGAGCTGAAGAGGACCATGACCATTCCTGTGGTCATGCTATAACCCCTATGGTTCTGCAACCAAGAATTATTGACCATGCTGTGTTACTCTACTACTCTGAATGTGCTCTTAATATGCCCAAACCACTACCCTAGTTTCACAATAAATTCATACTTTTGTATTTTGCAGGCACCAATGGAATCCACAAAGAGAAGGTGGTCACACAAGGCATCTGCACCTCCACTTCTGAGCAAAGCAACAGCTCCTTCTGAGGATGCACTGACAATGCTGTATCCTGCACCCTCCAACAGCTCAGTGGGCATTCTGGCTACTTTAGAGTCAGTAATACCTGCTGGTGATGCACATCCCTGCTCTCTCTCTGCAGCTGGTCAAGGAAGACCTGTGCCAAGCCACTGGCCCGTGGAGGACTGCCGAGGATCACACACCAGATCAGCCCCAAGGCAGGAGAAGTCAGCAATTCAGACCCTGATAGAAGTGAACTAGCGGGCACAGGGGCAGCAGACAGTTTTGTCTCAGATATTAGGTCAACTGGCTCCAAGACTGGAAGATTCCGATGCCATCTGTACCATGCTGCCTCAGGCATGCAAGTGTCAGACTGTCCCCATGGACACACTGGCAGCTGCCATAGAGACCAGGGCTCAGTGTCTCCACCCAGATCTGCACTCCACTGCTTTAGGCATTAGTACTCAGGGCCATTATTGCAACAGGGGGCAATCCTGGTCTCATTGGCCCTTCCTCACAGGGAGACAGGACGGTGTCAGTCGCCATCCAGCTGGGGATGGAACCCCATCTAAAGACAACTCCAGAGGTGGCTGGGTCTCAAACTGTCTACCGCTCCTGCCATCCTCAAGCCAAGAAGGGTGAACTTGTCTCTGGTCAGGATACACTCGGTATGTCTGGGCTTTCTACAGCAAGTACCTTTGGGGTTGCCTGACCAAAACTCCAAGGCCTACAAGCTCCACTGTAGACGGGAACACTTCAGTCCAGGGAAAAGTGAAAAAAAAATCTTCCAAAGATAAAGGTGGTACAGGGTGACACATTGCTATAAATATGTTCTCACGTTTGTAAATAGATATTCACTTTTCATCAGCAGTTTTGTGAGTGAATATCATTCTAGCTGCAACTACAAGAATGAAGGTATGGAATCGGCCATCCTTAACACCATATTATGTTTTGTCATCTAAGCTGTGAAGATCTCTGCTCCACGTGCAGACTATGGGACCTTGGAAGGTGATTGTTACTTAACACCTCAGGTGAATCTTTTCAGGCTGCAGTACATTGCTTTGTTATCACAGCCGTTAGTGAGATTGATTTGTGATGTTGGATGATGTGACAGAAGAGCGCTTGGGACCAGGATTTGGACTCTGCACAGTAGAGTGTTGGGTTCACACACAGCATTTTGAGGTCACGGGTGTCTCTCCCCTGAACTGTGTGCTTTGAAAAGGGGCATCATATGAAACCCTCACCCTGCCCATGGTGGCAGCCATTTTATCCCCATTGTGCTCTTACTAAGTGGATGACAAGTGAGTTTTTTTTGTGATTCATTCACAGGATGTGGGCAATGCCAGTTCTACCAGCATTTATTGCCCAGAGGGCAGTTGAAAGTTAACCACATTGCTGTGGGTCTGGAGTCACATGTAGGCCAGCAGATTTCCTTCCCTAAGGAACATTAGTCAGCCAAATGATTCTTTTCCTGACAATGGTTTGTGGTCAACATTAGACCCTTAATTCAAGATTTTTATTGAATGCAAACTCAACCATATACCATGGTGCGATTCGAACCCATGTCCCCAGATTATTACCCGACTCAATAGTCTCACAATCATATCACTAGGCTATCGCTTTCCCCAGGAAGCAGCAATTGCACTTCACAGAGTGAGTCACAGGCTCAGTCTCTCAATCTAGATGACACCCAAATCTTCATCTCTCCTTCTTCTTAGCCATCCCCAACAGCCACAATGGCATTGACCATCCCCATGTATCCACCCAACCAATTTATTTAACTACCCACCTCCCCCAGTTTACCCCCTGAGCCCCAAGCATAACGCATCATTGTGTTAAACATTGTAATGCACCGTCTCCCATCAAAGCCAGGATGTTCCTAACTATTGATGAACCACACCCTCCCACATTACCCCCTTTCATCCCATGCTCTATCATTTCCCCCTAATATATTTAGGTGCCTCCCCCCTTTATAAGTGTGATCCCCTTTGCATCCCAGCATGCTGCCTCCAAGCCCCACAACTGAGTTGCCCTAACTCCCTACCACTTCAGTCGTCCCTGATACCTCCCGGGAATGGAGGGTTTATGATATAAAGGAGAGGCTGGATAGGCTGGGACCTTCCTCACTGGACGGTGACCTTATAGGTGTTTACAAAATCATGACAGGTGACATTATAGAGGTTTATAAAATCATGAGGGACATAGGTAAGGTGAATGTCAGGTGTCTTTTCCTTAGGGTGGGGGATTTCAAGCCATGGGGGCATATTTTTAAGGTGAGAGGAGAAAGATTTAAAAAAGACATGAGGGGCAATTTTTTTTTACAGAGTGGTTTGTGTGTGGAATGAACTTCCAGAGTAAGTGGTTAATGTGGGTACAGTTACAACATTTAAAAGACATTTGGATAAGTACATGAATAAGAAAGGTTTGGGGGGATATGGGCCAAGAGCAGGCAGGTGGGACTAGTTTAGTTTGGGATTATGTCAGCATAGACTGGTTGGACTGAAGGCTCTGTTTCCATGCTATTTGATTCTATAACTCTATAACTATAATTTCTTGACTTTTAGTCCAGTCACAGTCTGGAGGCAGCCAGCAAACTGGGTCAAATAAAGGATCAGCAGGGCTGACAGCGGCCCCGCTCCCTGCACTGCACTGATACAGAACCCGACCCTGAATGACCTAGGCAGACCTTGGCCAAGACCCTGTACTGATAGTGAATGATGCCCTTGTCTTACTGGGCTGAGACGCCTTACTGTATTGACTGAAGGCTGTCTTCCTTGAGCATTTCTCCTGTTAAACTTTGAGAAATGGCCATTTGGCCATCACACATTTCCAATGTGTCTGCTGCTTCCGCTTCTGGTACATACAGCAAGGGTGAGACTGACATAGCAGGCTGCCTTACAGCAACACGTCTATCCCCTTGACTGATCGCTGCTGACAAGTACGATAATCCTCCTGGCTTTGTGTCTGTGCGAAGAAGGAAGGCAAAACAGAAGTACTGTGAGACTTTAAGTTTTGGCTGAGTGGGAAAGGGCAAAGCAACAAGGCAAGTAAGACAAGATCAAAATAGGTGAAAAGTAATTGAACAGTAAGAGAATGAGTGATGAGACCTGTGGTGCACCCTGGCCAATTCCAAGCAATAGATGCCTACATCCTGTGCCCAAAGTGTCCTAGAAGCAGCATTGCAACATGAGGTACCACTGTCCCTGACTTTGATTCTGACAACCCATTGAACCACTGATCAAACTGAGCAACACTTACTGTTCACTGTAATTAGATCATTGACTGATGTAGAGACATTGGACAGAATCTTCCCAGCATCTGAGGGACATGGGCATGGCAAGACAGTCGGGAAAATGGGGTTAGATTGGTAGAAGTGAGATTCTCCATGTCTAGAAGAATAAACACAATCCTCCAACCAAGTATTGAATGGCAAAATGAGAATCTCACTCACGAGAGGCAGGATATATGCATCTATTAGCATGCACCAGCATTAACGATTACCTAATCTGCCTCAATTATATGCATTTTCCTATTCTCCCAGCGAGAAACCAGACAGCGACAATTGCCAACATGAAATTCAGAGTTGGCGACTCCAGCTCGCCACCTCCTACTTCTCCAGGTCCCCATCTTGAATGGGGTACAATCCATAGGCAGCAACCAGCACACTCCCCACCACAGATGTTGGCATCAGACAAGTACCAGCCTCACCGCAACCCCCTCCCCCGTCTACCCCACCACGCCCCCCCACCCCGCCCCAACCTATTGCTAGCAACTTACAATATAGATCTGCACTTCAATTGCTGTAATTTGGAGCACTCTGGCACCTCTTTGTTGCAACGCTGCTGCCAGGATACCTTTGTGCACAGGACTAGGCACCCATCCCATGGTATCACGAGGGAGTGCACATCAGGAGTCATCCCACTCCAGTGACTTGAATCCATAATTCAGAACTGGCAAAGTGCAGCACACTGGAGGATGTAAAACTGTTTGTTCTTTCAGATAGTTATAAAAGGTCACATGGCTCTATCTGTAGAAGGGCAGGGGATTTCTCCTTGTGGGATCTCACCGTGAGCAGGGTTTACACAGTATTTCACTGGGTGTAATGGGTTTAAGGATATCCTGAGGTTGTGACAGGTACTTTACAAATTTCGTTCTTTTCTATGTTTCCCCAAGGCATTCTGTCACAGGCTGAAGGTGAAGGGTTCCTCAGATAAAGACACAAAGTGGAGACTGAAATACTAAATGCTGCTAAGCCCCAAGAGCAACAGATCATCTCGCCAAGAATTTCAAACATTATTTCATTCCAGAAAACAGGACTGTGATGAGTTATGGAGCATTTGGAAGCCCTTGTTACTGGTGAGATAATCCACATCAATCATGGTGCGAAATGACAGCATGGCAGTGTCCAGGGACTGCAGAGATGTTTTTATTTTCTTTAGCATTTTCCGTTCCACTTGGGCAACCTTTGGTGAACTAGAATGCAGGACAGTAATAAATGCGATGGTGACAGCATGTCCAACAAGCTAAGAAATTGTTGTTGGCATGCTGCATTTTAAACAAAATTATAGACATCTAAGACATTGTAAGTTTAGGACTTCATCCTGATTCTATTCTTCAAGAAGCCCACCTGCCTGTCAGCCAGTCAGGCCTTGTGCTTTCAGTGGTCAAAGATCTTGCAGACAGAAGGGTTACTTTCAGTAGCCCAGGCTGGCTCAAAAGCTGTAAATATCATTAACTTTGTGACCTCTCCCCAGCCTACACTTCACACTGAAGTTTGAAGTCAGGTCAGTGAAACAGTATCACCAAAGGAGAAATCATTCCCCACACTAGCCTGGCCCCT
>NW_025975528.1:0-7890 GCF_021869965.1 Rhincodon typus
ACCCTCAATAGCAAAAAGGGCAGAAAATCATTTTCAGAATACACATTTACAGTCATAAACTAGCAGCTGTGTTATATTCAATGCAGACACCATTTTGGTACAAAGTCATCATTTTGGACTTCAAGAACAAATCCACATGCCCTGGACTCACTGCTGTCCAATCACGAGGACCTCATCATGGCTGACATTTGGCCAAGCCTACACCTCGCTTCTGCCATATGCTGACTGGTGAGAAGCTGACGGTTTTTCTCTACTGAGGGACTAGGTGTTGAGATGTCCAAGGACATACAGGGGATTGCAGAGAAACGTCTTCATTGGTGGGAGAGACCAGAAGTATGGGCTGTTGGTATAAGACTGCTGCTAATAACTGACCAGCGGCAATGTGGAGGTTTCTATTGTGGGGGAAATGGTTGAGGTGAGTAACACATGTATATTCGATGAGACACTGGCTAAAGCCCTCGCAGCCAGAGAAATATGTTGATGGGTTGACTTGAATTGAGGGTGGGAGGATGTGCAAGTGGCAAATACGCATCAGCACAAAGCTAATGGGCCGAATGGCCTCTGTGGCGCTGATGTGCAGTACTAATGGTCAGAATCGGGAAGATTGATGGTTGACTAAAGCAGACAGGGAAGACGCTGAGAAGGGATTCAAACTCAGTGTTGCAAATCTTAAAAATTGTAACGTTATCAGACTAGGAATTAGTGCAGGTCAACATGAACACCAGAGGCAGTCCTTTTCAGAATTGACTTTAATCCTCCTATTTGGTTTAGACAACTATAGTCTGCTTCTAATGACTTACTGGCAGATGCCCTCTCAGACAGCGGCTCTGGTCTGGGAATACATTCATATTCAGTCCAGAGTTCCACCTTTGAATATCCTCTTTCCAATCTGAATGAGACTCTTGTTGGAATCAACAGGTTTCAATTAGAGAGAGGATCTTCGAGGGAATTACAGGTCTAAAGAGATGGTCTTTGAGGAGTTAGGAGACTACAGGGATTGTCTTCACTGGGAGGAGTTAGGGATCTGGACGGGTGGTCTTCCATAGAGAGTTTGGACTCTAGAGAGATGATCTTCAGTGGTGAGTTAGGCGATGGGAAGAATTGGCTTCATTGAGGCTGTTTAAGGATCCAAACTATAATTAGAGTGGGGGATTTGCGAGAGAAGACCATTTTGGGAGTTAGGGGACAAATGGTTTGGAAATTTTTGGGAGGGTTAGTGGCTAAAAGGGTTGGCATTTGATGAGCTTGCTGTACTGTTCCATGCTGACTTGCAGTTCTTTTGTAATAGCATCTCTCCATCTGCCATCCCCCGATCTGTCTATTGTTAAATATGCATTGTGTGTTACAGGAATCGAGGCAGGCATATCACTCTGGAGCCCGTGATAACAAGAACCAGACAGTAGAGGGTCATCAGAGGCCCTCCCATTGGGTCAAGTAACATTATAGGAAGCATGTTCTTGCATTGAAAGCTACATCTTTGACTGGTGTGACAAGACAACTAAGGAACTCAAAATTTCTTTGTATATTTCCGGAGACACAGATGAGCGGGTCTGTGAGCGGTGAAGGCATTGTTAGTGACTGGTTTGTTTGGCCACTATGATGAATTTCCCTGGCAACTTTCTCACCGTGGCTTTGTTTGCCATGTTTCTCCAGTTTCATCCAGATGCGGGGTACAGAATTCATGTGCCAATTTGTTCTTGATGCCTGCACCCTTTGAGAATAAACTATCAGGCCCTGCAGCAGGAAGTTGCGGAGGATTAAGATGTTCAGGGAGAATGCATGGTGGTGGCAATCAAATGAACTTCGCTGAAGCATGTAACTCGACCCTGACTTGATTCTGCTGGCACATGGATGCACTGGCAAGCTTTCTGGATTGTAGAGTTAACCCTTTGTCGCCTAGAGTGGCAGTCTTGCAGATGCCATTGCCTGTGCCAGTAAGCTTCGTGAGGAGCTAGCAACTCCTGTGAGCGAGTCAAAACCGTGACGGGGTCCTCAGATTTTTGGAAGGGAATGAGGTCAGGACCTGTGGATAACCACCCTGCATCCCCCCACCCCCACCCCTACCAAAATTTCAGACTGTATTTGTAATTTTATCCATCTTATGATGAAGAGTCTTACGGCACACGGCTTGACTTTCCAACAGTGTAATACTTTCTTCAAAAGTGGGAAGAAAACAGAAAATTAAATGGCAGTTATGCAGCAGCGATCACTCGTGGCAAACTGACAAACAGGGGCTCAGTCCTCAGCTTGACGTAGTTTCCCTGTTTGCCTCACTTGAGTTGGGTTGGGGTTTATTCAGGCTTAACAGCCCCTGTAGAAAGCTTGTGAGAATAATTTGCAACCCTTTTTCACAACTGTCGCTGGGAAAGTGACCCTCTATCCTCCCAGTTGCTTGATGTGGTAGGACAGTTCAGCTACATGACTCTTCAGCCTCACTAAGGAAAGCCTCTCGTTCATCCCTCATTGAAGCTGCTTGTTCAGATTTTGAAGTTTGTGCTCTTAGATCTTATCATTCGTAAAAAGAGTGAGCAATGGTACGTGAATAGGTGGCAACACCATTTGTGTTCCAAAGTCCTATGTTAAAGTACGTCATGTTGATTTTTCTACTTGGGTTACTTCCGAAGGCTCGTCGCAACCTGACTGCATCAGTTCATAGAGCAGGCTGCTCAAATTCTTCATTTACTGTTTCTCCAACTCCAATACTTCACTCTCTGCCACACTACCTTCCATGCTCTTCTAGGTCTACATCTGTCTCAATCCTCACTATCTCTCAGACTTCCACTCTTCACTTTGCGTGTCTGTCTCCGTCACCAGTGCCTCATTCTGTTTATCTCCAGTGTCTTGCTCTGATTAGTAATCCATCTGTACAATACCTCAGTACAATACCTTATCTTCCCATCTCCAGTTAACGGATCCTTTTTCCAAGAATAATTTGCATTCCTGCTTCCTCCCTCAGTTACTCTCCACCCTCTATGTACCAAGTTTCCATTCCACTTAAATGTGGATGATCTCCAAGGGTGCTATCTCTCCATCTGCAATCTGTCTGTCACTTCATCCCTGATGTCTTGCTCACTATACATCCCCAATTCATTATTGTCAATCACAGTATCCTCATTTCCTCAAGGTATCTACTGCCTCATCTCCAATTCCACACACTGCCAAAATATCCAATCTTTCATTCTGTCTTTCCTTCCAACTCCAGTCTCATTCTTTATTACTTTCGATCACCTGTCCCTCACTCTATCTCTACATCTCATCCTCATTTTCTGTATCTCTCCAATTCCTCATTCACTGTGTCTCATCATGTTCAATGTTTCTCTGTCTGTCTTCTGTCTCCAGTGCCTCAGTTTGTCAATCTGTCCACCTTCAATCTCGCTATCTTTCCGTCTCACTCACTACCTCTAATGCTTCCATCTGTCCATCCAGTACAATTTTTCACTCTGTCCATCTTTCTATCTCTAATTCCCATCTGGCTTCATTTTCTATCTCCAAACTACAATCTCTCATTTATTTCTCCATTTACAGTCCTTCACTGTATCCCTACAGCTTCAATTCTTTGCTGTATCCATCACAGTATGTCTAATTCCTCACTCCGTCTACTTGTCCATTTCTCTGCCTGTTTCTTAGCCTTTTATGCCTCACTCACTATCTCTGCACCTCCAATCCATCTCTCTATCTAATTCACAGTAACCAATTCCCCGTTCTATTCTATCTCTCTATCTTCAATCTCTCGTATTCTCTTCCTCCATCACCAATACCTCTCATAATCTATTTCTTAATCTATAATGCTATCTCCATCTCAAATTCCCGATTGTGCTTTTTCATCCGTCTCTAATACCTGACACTTTTCTGACCATTTCCTGTCACAGATTTGTCTATCTCTCCATTTTCAATCTCTCATTTATGTCTTTCTCCAATCTCAGTATCCATTTCTAATCCCTCACTCTATCTCTCCATCTATAACGCATTAGTTTGTTTCTCTCTATCTCAAATTCCTGATTCTGCCTTTCCGTCAATCTCCACACTCTCCATCATTGCCATCTCAAATCTCACTCTCTGTCTTTCCATCTACAATCTCTTCTCAGTCTATCTTTTCTCCAGTCACTCTATCGCACTCTATTCAATCTTTCATTTTGTTCAGCTCTCCATTTCAAATCATTCGCTGTTTCCTCACACAATCTATCCAGGTGTCCAGTTCTTCACTGTGTCTGTCCAATCCATCATTCTGTCTATACATTTCAAATCTCTCATTTTGTCTATCCATCTGTCTCTGAATCCTCACTCTTTCACTCTGTCTTCATCTTCAGCCATTCGTACTCTCTACCTCTACACCTCCGATTACTCACTCTGTCATGACATATCCAAAATGTCCACTCTGTCTAGTTTACCTGCAAATCTACCATTGTTACTCTGTGTCTCCATGGGTACATGAATAGAGGGATATAGGCTAAATGCTGGCAAATGGGACTAGATTAGGATATCTGATCAGCATGGATGAGTTGGACCAAAGGGTCTGTTTCCATGCCGTACATCTCAATGATTCCAACTCAAATTCCTCACTCACTCTAGTTAACCATCTCCCACTTGCTGTATCTAATTCCTCACTGTTTCTTTCCCCAGTTCCATCATAAAATTATTTACTTGGTCTACCTCTTTATCTTCAATTCCCTGACTGTATGTATCACATTACCATTCCACAAGTCTATCTATGTATCTACATCCTATCCCATATATCCCATCTATATCGCCTTCTCGAATCTCTCTATCTCCCTATCTCCATCCAAATCCAGTTCGTTTCTCTGTCCTCAAATTTTCTCTCTGTTTCTTCATCTCTGATCCTTGTTCTGTTCTACCCTACAACTCTAATCCTTTACTGTTTCTACCTCTGTGCATCCAATTCCTCTGCGTATCTCTCCATTACTAATTCTTCATTCTTTGCATCTCTCCATTTTCAATTCCTCACTCAGTTGGTTCCCCTATCATCAGTGCTTCCCTGCTGTTTGGCTCAACCTTTCAGAATTCTTACGGTCAATCCCTCATTTCTCCATTTCCAATCTTTCACTTTCTCTATGTGTCCATCTCCAAATCCTAGCTCTGTACATCACATCGTTGACCTGAAAATCTCTGAAACTCCTTTTCTTCAGTCTTCATAACACTCCATCACCAAATTCACACTCATTCTATTTCTTTATCTCTACTTCCCCAATCTTTCTATCTCTCCATCGCCAAGACTGTCAGGTGCTTTGTGTGCTTGTTACAATGAAGACAGGATGATTGGAAGGAATCCAAAATGGCACAATCACCAATGGACCCGAAAGTGGGGAGCCAATGGGATAAGCTGGTTCCTGTACTCAATAAACATAGGCACCTGGCAAACAAATGAAGCATTTCTTTGGAGGCAAGAGTGTTAATCCTGCATCTCTAACAACGCAGAGGAAGCAGAATTTTTCAAAATAGGGCAGGATTCCTTAGTCACTGTTACTCAACTAAGGAGGGGTATATAATTACTTTGAAACTGACATTGCAAATCTTATTATAACAGTGGCAAAGTCACTGCTTGCAAAAAAAACCAGATGCAACCCAAAAACATGTTGCATGCAGAGACAAGAATTGTCTGACATAACCCAAACCCTCACTGTAATAATCACTAAGATAACCCATACTCTTACTGTAACATTCTCTGATATACCCCACACCCCTTCACTGTAATACTCTCTGATGTACCTTAAAATCCCTCACTGTAACACTCTGATATAACCCACATCCCTCACTGTAATACACACATATAACACCCACCCCTCACTGTAATTCTCTGATATACCCAACACCCCTCGCTGTAACACTGTCTGTATACCTCACAAATGTCAATGTAACTCTCCGATATAATCCTCATGTGTCAATGTACTTCTCTCTAATATACGCCAGTCCCCTCGCTGTAACACTGATATGCCCCACATCCCGTCACTGTAACACACTCTGATGTATACCACACCCCTGACTTGGTAACGCTCTGATATGTTCCACACCACTCACGGTAAGTCTCTCTGATATAGCCCTCACCCCTGACTGTAACACTGTGATATATTCCACATCCCCTCACTAACACTCTGATACACCCCACACACGTGACTATTACTCTTTCCGATATAACCCACACCTGCCACTGTAACTCTCCCTGATGTACGCCATACTCCTCAATATAACATTCTGATACAGCCCATGCCTCCACTCATTCTAACACTGATATATGCCACATCTCACTATAATGCTTCCTGATAAACACCACACACCTCACTGTGAGACTAATGGACACCACAGGCTTCATCCTCACGCTCTCTGATATATCCCACACCTCTTCACTGTAACAATTATATATTCCACACCACTCACTGTAACACTCTGATGTGTCTCATACCCCTCACTGTAACACGCTATCTGATATGCCCTACACTCCTCATAGTCACACCTGATGTATACCACACCCCTCACTGTAATGCTCTATCAACACAAACCCCTCATTGTAAGTCTCTCTGATATACCCCACGCCCTTCACTGTAACACTCTGATAAACCCCAAACTGCTAACTGTGATTACTCTGATATACCCCACATCCTTCACTGTAACACACATGCATATAGCCCCCACATCTCTCTGTAACACTGAATATACACTGTACACCTCACGGGAAATGTCTCTAACACAATTCTCACCCCTTACTGTAACACTTTCTAACATACCCCACACTTGGATATAAGCAACAGCTGTAACACTGATTCACTCTGAAATACCACTTATTTCTCACTGTAACACTCTGAAATATACCTCACCCTTCACTCTAACACTCTCCGATATACCACAAACTGCTCACTGTAACTACTCTGATATACCCCACTCCCCTCTCTTTAAAACTCTATTATACTGCATATCCCTCATTGTAAAACCTGTGATTGATCGCACACGCTTCACTGTATCACTCTTATATGTCCCCACGCCCTTCGCTGTAACACTCCGATATACCGCAAACTGCTCACTGTGTAACTACCGCAATTTACAGCACTCCCCTCTCTTTAACACTCTATACTGCACTTCCCTCATTGTAAAACCTGTGATTGATCGCACGTGCCTCACTGTATCGCTCTCTGATATACCCCACATTTCTCACTGCAACATACTCTCATATACCCCACAGCAGTCAATGTAACACTGTGATATCCTGCACTCCTTACTGTAACACACACTGATGTAGCCTACATCCCCGCACTGTGACACACTCTGGTATACTCCATGCCCCTTTCTGTAACATTCTCTGATATACACGACACCCCTCACTGTAACTCTCTCTGATAAACTCCACACTTCTCAATGTAACATTCTCTGTTATAGCCTATGGCCCCCTAATTCGAACATGCTCTGATATGGCCCATACCTCTCACTGTAACATTCTCATATACTCCACACCTCTTGCTGCAATGTTTTCGAATATACACCACAAACCTCACTGTGAGACTGACGTATACCACAGGCTTCATCTTCACGGTCTCTGATATATCCCACAACACTCACTGGAACACACTTGGAAATAACCAACAGCCGTAACACTGATTCTCTCTGATATACCACATATCGTTCACTGTAACACACTGATATACCCCACTCCCCTCACTGTAACACTCTCTGATATACCCCACACCCCTCAGTGTAACACTCTCTGATAGACCCGACACCCGTCACTGTAACACTCTGATATACCCCACACCCCTAACTATAACACACACTGATATACCCCACTCCCCTCACTGTAACACACTCTGATATACCCCACACCCCTCAATGTAACAGTCTCTGATATACCTCACAACCCTCACTGTAACACTGTCTGATAGAGGCCAC
>NW_025975529.1:0-7890 GCF_021869965.1 Rhincodon typus
AAGGTGTAGAGCTGGATGAACACAGCAGGCCAAGCAGCATCTGAAGAAGGGTCTAGGCCCGAAATGTCAGCCTTCCTGCTCCTCTGATGCTGCTTGGCCTGCTGTGTTCATCCAGCTCTACACCTTGTTATCGCAGATTCTCCAGCATCTGCAGTTTCTACTATCTCTGCTTTTTCTGGATGGTGTCCAGCTTTCTGTGTTGCTGAAGCTGCTGGAGGTAGAGTAGTTAGGGAGAAACTGTTCACTCTTGTAAAGGAAGAGGGTGGGGGGTGTGGGTAAGAGAGAGAGAGAGGAGTTGATTTCAAGTGATGTGCAAGTGTGATGTAAGTAAAAACTTTTTCATACTGAGTAGTTCGGGTATGGAATGCACTGCCTGGAAATGCAGGTTCAATTGAGGCATTTAGGATGATTATTTGGAAAGAAATACTGTGCAGGGATGTGGGAATAGACAGGAGATTGGTTCTAGTACCGAGAGTCAATGCTAGCATGATAGACTGAATGGCCTCATTCTGCACCATAAATGAGTCTGTGAAGATGTTTCCTCTTGTGGGAGAATCTAAACCCAAGGTCACTGTTTTAAAAATAAGGGATTTAAGAGGCAAGGAGAATTTTTCTGTCTCTCATGAGCTTTTTAAACTCCATGAAAAAGCAGAAGTATTTAAATTCTTGATAATCAAGGGGTTCAAAGATTATTGATGGTGGGTGGGAATATTGAATCTCATCAGCCATGTACATCTGTCCCCCTATATATTGTCAGAGGGGTGAAAGGCATTTTCATTCCCAAAGAAGTACATTCAGGTTCTAGTTCATATAAAACATACATTTCTGTTGCAACTTTAGCATGGTGAAATATCCCACAGGACTAAAGTCAACCAAACAAATTTTGAAATCGTGCTCTGTAATAAGTGATCAGGACTGGTGCCCTATTATTGGATGAAATGTTGGGTTTAGAAACATGAATCATTAAAAATGAGAGGGAGTAGGCCATTTGGCTCCTCAAGCCTGCTCTGTATTCAATATGATCATGGCTGAATCTATCTCAACACCATACTCCCACTCTCTCTATCCATTGCTGTTTTTACTGTCTAAAAATGATCTATTTCTATATGGTTTTAATGAATATTTTGAAAAGGAAAGAATGGTAAAGGTTCAGAGATAAGAGGCAATTCCAGAACAAAGCTTCATCTTTAGCTGCCTGGATGCTACGAGAATGAGGGTTAGGAGACCAGAATTGGAGGAGTGCAGAGATTTTGGATTATAGCTGACAAGTGGATGAAGGGTGCTATAGAGGAATTTGAAAGCAAGGTTTGGGGGAGTAGGTGGGCCTAATGATATGATTTCCATCCAGTTCAATGTAGGCCAGAATGATGGCTGAAATGGATTTGGTGCAAGGTCATTGTACATTGTGCAAACATCTTTCTTTGTTTTTTGGCAATACTCTGCATTGGGAGAAATGTGGATTAAAGGACTGAGACAGCTTGAAAGCACTAGTTTTTGGCTGTTAGCAGGATGCTAAGCAAGGGACTTGGTAACGAGGATGGATTTCCATACATGAGCAAACATGTTGGTTGGTTTGTTGCCTTTCATGGTTGCTTCACTGAGCTTGCTGGCTGCCTGTGCTGAGTAAATTTTCATTTTAAAAATAAAGCTCTTGTTTTTCCAGTTCCATGTGGAGACATTTCCTTTAGAAAAGTCTTTTTTTGGCCAAAAATGCTGCTCTATGAAAAGGCCAGCTGAAAGATCATCCCTTCATTAATTTTAAAATGAAAAATCATTGGCGTTTATCATACCACAAAATCTTGCCCTGTTTATTTGCAGCACTTGGGTTTAATCGGTCATCCTTACATCTGAAGGTACTGACTCAAACTTTTAATTTTGTGCTTGGGCACAGTATTCCTGCTAGAATTCCAAAAAAAAAAGTAACTTTAAAAATTTAGCACAAAGGCTAGATTGTGACCTGTGCAGTATTAAACAGATGTCAGTTGGAGGGATAGAAGCAGGTCATTGCTTTTGAAGGCAATCCAATTTAGCAGTTCATCTTTTGTGTGAAAGCTAGCAAAAAGGACAAGGTCCAATATGGCAGCAACCTGCATGGAGTGGCATGGAGTCTATTTCTATTTCAAGAGAAGCTCAAAAATGAAAAAGTATCCTTTTCGTAATCTCCATTGATTTCTTTATTGATTGGTTAGGTTGCTGAAGCTTGCTGGGGGTTTGGGGGGTGCAGGTAAAGAAATACTGGATGGGTCAAACACATACAGCATTCATTGTCGACCATCTTCATTGGGAACTACTGCAACAGGCATTAGGCTCCTTTCTGCAAACAAGATGTACAGTGAACTTGCTCCAAATCCAGTTCAGCCATCACTCTTGTGTTTGTTGAACTACATTGGCTTCTGGATTGGAAATCACCTACTGCCTGTTTTAAATGGGTGCTAAGAACACGCCAATATCATCTGATCCAATGTGGTCATATGTATATTACAGCGACCCTTAATTGAGATTTTTGGCCACAGCATTGGGAAATTCTGTTGCTCCAGTTGTTTTGTTGAAAATTGGGTGCAGCAGAATCTAACTTCTATCTTATTCTTTCATTCTTGGTTGCATGATGTATCCTTCATTTAATAAACTCTAGATCCTGGTCAATGATACATTAAGGCTTGTATTCACCTGTTTATCGAGGAGAGTCCAATGTGTTTGTGTCTGTCAAATGGGATGCAAACCATAGACCAATCTACCTTCCTGATTATTCAGGTTGATGTTAAAGATCCCATAGCACAAATCAACCTCTAGGAATTTTTCTTCAGAACGTCAAACTGTTCTTCTGGTCAAAAGTTTAAATATTTATGGACAAGTATGGATCCGTAAATCGGAATTTAATGACCTACCATGAAGCTGTTTTATAGCTTCATGTCGTTCTAGCACTTTAAAAGTGAAGAATACGCATACATAACTTCCCAAAGGATCAATGTATTACATTTGGAGTTTCACAGACCAGGAAATTCCAGGACCAATTACTGGTCTCTGCTGAGTTGGTTGATTTCAACATTGTATCATTTCCAGGCGTAACTTTCCCCTCTTTTTCCTGAAATCCTAAACTTGATTTATTGTGCTTTATCTGATCGCAACCATGTACATAGCAGAATGCCTTCAACATATGGCAACATACATCTTATCCAAAACATAGTTGTTCATCTCCTTCATTCCAGCCTTTGGCATGCTGCAGAATCCCAATAAATAGAGTTTAACCTCATGTAGTAACTTTCAAATCTCTTCAGTAGCCTTGTGTCACCCTATCAGCTTTTTTTCTTTTTCTTTGGCTTTGCCATCCAAGATTCCCTGATGCTAGGTTACTCTTGATTCCTAGCCCTTTGCTCCATTATTGTCAACTTGTCCCTCGGCCATTAGATTCCTGTTCTCTTCACTGCAAATTCTTCAGCATTGTCAGCACTTCCATTTATTACATTAAATTTCCTAAGAACTTTTCTGATCAGCCACGTCTGACCTTTTCAGATTTTACACAACCCTGTTTCTCCTTTTGCTCGGTCTCCAGCAGGATAGCTTCAGTAACCACAGAGTAGGGAGAGGAAGATTTAATGAGGGCTCCTATTATCCTGATGGTCAGCCAATAACAGCTAATTTAAATGCATATATCTCACTGCTAGGATACAAGAGAGTCAATCCCAGCTTTGATGCTTACACTGACAAGCGAGTACTAATATAAGCAGCATCCAGCTTTACAGAGGAGTTGCCTATACCACTGAAGCTCCAGAAGGATCTCAGTTCCCTGTGGATTTGTGCGCAAGCATGAACTACTATCCTGATGGAAGCAAGATTTGGTAAGAAAATTGCAGAGGAAACAAGTACCATTTTTTAAAAAAAAGTGGATGTATTGCTGAGAGAGGAGGCATATACCTTGTTGCCTTCTCCATGTCAATGTCTAGGCAAATCAGAATTGACCTGCCATCCAATCAGCACCTGTTTTCTCTATCATGTAGACAGTTTTGATTGTAAGCAAAAATGACAATTTACAGACATCCTGATGAGTGCAAGATAAAACCTTTAGCTCTTTTCAGCAACATTGAAGTTCTGTACCACACAGGCAACTAATTAAATATAATTCATTAGTTTTGAACCGTGGTTATCCTACTTAACATCTACTGACATGGATGTGTTATTTCCTTCCAAAACAACCAATTTAATCATTATATCTGCATGTATAGTTTATGATCAAGAAAAATTTTGGCTAGCTTAAGTTTTTGAAAAGAAAAATTGAAGCAAATTATTTTTAGTGTAAAAAATTTAGAGGTACTTTTGGGACTTGGAGCAGGAAACTAATCTTAGTCTCCACGCATGAATAAATTATACAAAGAAACACTATTGAATGTCAGAAATATACTCAGCACTCCAAACCTCATGAGTGTAATAAGTAGGCCTTGCATGAGTTTGGACATGAGTGAACTAGCCCGATTTTCATTTTCCCATGTTTACACTGTCAAACTTCACTCGACCAGAAGTAGAAATGCATTTTGCTATAGTAAATGCAGTACCAGAACATGCCAAGCTGAGTGTAGTACCATGAGTTACTGGAACACCAATATTGTTACAGGTGTATTTTGTTATATGGTAATGTAGACAAATGGATGATTTATTATATGCTAAATTCACATTAATTTGTTCAGTATTATTTCATTGCAGAAAGAATGTCAAGAAAGAAATTGTCATGCTTGTTGAGCCTCTTAAGTTTTTTTTTGTGCACTATCTGACAGTTTTGAGGAATCGAATATGCAAAATATCTCAGTAAAAAATAAAGCTTGTACACACAAGATGGTAATTGTGTCCAAACTACAATTAGGTAGGAAGGAAGACCTCGAGTTTGTATTGAACCTGATGTTTTCTCAGTCAAAATCTTAACTTTTGAAGTGCAACAACTGCTGTTATATTGCTACATATTTTGTAGGTCTGAATCAAATCTCTCCTCTGTTCCAAGGAGAACAGCCCACCCCATCCAATACTTCCTCCATAACTTTTTAGAGTTCTGGCAACATTCTTGTAAAACCTGATCAATCCATTGATATCTTCTGTAGTCTACAGCTATCAACCAAAAGGTCAATTTTAGTGTTATTTGCAAACTTTGTGATCATGCCCTCCAGATTTACATCTACACTGTTAATACACACTACGTAAAGCAGGGGACTAGGACTGAACCCTGCAGAATCACCTTGAAATAGCCTTCCAATCTTCCCAAAACACCAGTCAATTACCCTTTGCTTCCTGCCACTGAACCAATTTTGTATCCAGCTTGCTACATTCTCCTGGATCCCATGGGCTTTTTTTTAAATCAATCTATCATGTGGGATCTTGTCAAAAACCTTGCTGATATCCATGTAGGCCACATTAATTATACTACCCTCATCAATCTTTCTTGCTATTTCTTCAAAAAATCAAATCAAGCTCATCAAATCTTGACTGAACAAATCCATGCTGACTATCATTGAGCATCTATTTTCTTACCAATCTGTTCAGGAATGTTATTACACACTTCTGGAGCAGGTGGGACTTGAACCCAGGTCTCGTAGCCTAGAGCTAGGGACACTACCACTGCACTACAAGAGCCCTTCCTCCGTGGCTTCTTTTAATATTCTGGGGAAAAACTTCACCTAGCCCGGATTATTTTATCCACTGTAACAGATGTTAATTGCATTAGTGCTTCTGCTCTCCCTTTGTTTATCACAGCCGGTAATTCATGCTCATCCTCATTAACTGCGGCTGTTCCAGTACAGCTGCAACCTTGGCATCTATCCAAAAATGTGGAAAATTGCCCAGTTATTCCTATACGCACAAAGTAGGACCAGTTCAACTTGGCCAAATACCCCCCATCAGTCTTACTCTCCATTTATCGGTAGAGTGATAGAAGGTGTCACCATCAGTGCTATCAAGCAACATCTATTCAGTAATAGCCTGCTTGCTGACACCCAGTTTGGGTTCCACCAGGGCCACTCAGCTCTGGACCTCATTACAGCCTAGGTTCAAACATGGACAAATGTGCAGAATGCTAGAGGTGAGATGAGTGTGACAGCCCTTGGCATCAAAGCCACACTTGACCAGGTATGGCATCAATGAGTCCTAGTAAAACTGGAGTCATTGGGAATTGGAGGAAAATTGTTCTCTGGTTAGCATCATACCTGGCACATAGGAAGATGGTTGTGGTGGTTCGAGGCCCTTCATCTCAGTTCCAGGACATCTCTGCTGACTTCCTCAGGATAATGCCCTCATGTCTTTAGCTGCTTCACCAATGACCTTCCCTCCATCATAAAGGTCAGATGCGGGAATGTGCAATCATTGGCGAACAATGTTTAGCACTATTTTGTGATCTCCAGATACTGAAGTATTGCGTATCCAAATGCTGAAAGACCTAGACAATATTCAGACTTGAGCTGAAAAGTTGCAAGTAACATATATGCCACAGAAATGTCAAGCTTTGACCATCTCCAGTAAGAGACTCCATCTACTGTACAAGGCACAAGTCAGGACTGTACTGAAATATTCATCACTTGCCTGCTTGAGTGCAGCTCCAGTGACACTCACAAAGCTTAACACCACCCAGGACAAAGCAGACCCTTGTTTTAACATCATATCCACAAACATCTACTCCACCATTGATGCTCAGTAGTAGCTGTGTATCATCTACAAAATGCACTGCAGAAATTCATCAAACATCCTTAGCCAGCACCTTCCAAATGTGTAACCATATAATCGAGAAGGACAAGGGCAACAGACTCATGGGAACGATCACCTGCAAGTTCCCCTCTAAGCCATTCCCCATCCAGACTTGTAAATATATTTCAATTCCTTCTGTGTCTCTGTCAAAATCCTGGAATCCCCTTCATAATAGCACTCTTAGTCTACCCACAGAACATGGACAGCAATGGCTTGAAGGCAGCTCACCGCCACATTCTCAAAGGCTACTACAGAAAGGCAATAAATGCTGGCTTAGCTGATGATGCCCATGAGTGAATTTTTAAAACTGCATCATCTCCCTCTTTTTTGTAAAATAAATTCCTATTCAGTATTATGAAACACTTTTTATATTCTCTAACCCTTTTTTGTCTGCCTTCAAGAGTCACCCACTAAATCTCTACCTTCCATTTTCATTTCTGATTTTGTCCCAATACGTCTGCTGTTGGGTGCAAACCCTCCCCAACAGTGCTAACATAATGCATTGCAGTTAACTCAGGCCAGGTTCTGTTCAGGCTAACTTGTATAGCTTCCATTTTCTTCAGAGCCGTCCCTCCTCCTCCTCCAACACTCCAGCAATGCATTCATGTGTTCTGTCCTCCTATTGAAGGACAGAGGATAAAAGTCAAAAGTAGTAAAAATCAAGTTTGGGAATATTATGTGAGGAACGCTTCTTGGTACAAGGTGCTATTATTTGAAATGGCCTTCTTAGGATGATAGTGTTGGGGACCTAAGAAAATGAGTTGACTATTCAGCTTTTGAGACTGCTGTGATGTTCAGTCAGGTAGTGGTTGCTCTATACCTCTATTCCATCACCTGCCTTTTGTTGTATGATGCTCGCACCTAACAAAAACTTATTAATTTTAGATTTACGAGTTTCTTTTAACCCAGAATCCAGAGCCTTTGGAGAGAGAAATCCAAATTTCTAATATCCTTCATGTGTGAAACGGTTTGATTTTTAGCTGTAATATTAAGATTTGTAATCTGTTGTTCTTGATTCCCTTATCAGAAGGAATAATTTCTTTGTATCTAGCTTTTTTTTTCTTATTAAATCCATTTATCATTTAAAGTACCATTTTTTTTTTAAAAAAAATATATTAGATCATCTAAAGAAAAGAGAATGCAAACGTTGAGGTTGGTTGGCTCGCCGAGCTG
>NW_025975530.1:0-7889 GCF_021869965.1 Rhincodon typus
ACCCTCAATAGCAAAAAGGGCAGAAAATCATTTTCAGAATACACATTACAGTCATAAACTAGCAGCTGTGTTATATTCAATGCAGACACCATTTTGGTACAAAGTCATCATTTTGGACTTCAAGAACAAATCCACATGCCCTGGACTCACTGCTGTCCAATCACGAGGACCTCATCATGGCTGACATTTGGCCAAGCCTACACCTCGCTTCTGCCATATGCTGACTGGTGAGAAGCTGACGGTTTTTCTCTACTGAGGGACTAGGTGTTGAGATGTCCAAGGACATACAGGGGATTGCAGAGAAACGTCTTCATTGGTGGGAGAGACCAGAAGTATGGGCTGTTGGTATAAGACTGCTGCTAATAACTGACCAGCGGCAATGTGGAGGTTTCTATTGTGGGGGAAATGGTTGAGGTGAGTAACACATGTATATTCGATGAGACACTGGCTAAAGCCCTCGCAGCCAGAGAAATATGTTGATGGGTTGACTTGAATTGAGGGTGGGAGGATGTGCAAGTGGCAAATACGCATCAGCACAAAGCTAATGGGCCGAATGGCCTCTGTGGCGCTGATGTGCAGTACTAATGGTCAGAATCGGGAAGATTGATGGTTGACTAAAGCAGACAGGGAAGACGCTGAGAAGGGATTCAAACTCAGTGTTGCAAATCTTAAAAATTGTAACGTTATCAGACTAGGAATTAGTGCAGGTCAACATGAACACCAGAGGCAGTCCTTTTCAGAATTGACTTTAATCCTCCTATTTGGTTTAGACAACTATAGTCTGCTTCTAATGACTTACTGGCAGATGCCCTCTCAGACAGCGGCTCTGGTCTGGGAATACATTCATATTCAGTCCAGAGTTCCACCTTTGAATATCCTCTTTCCAATCTGAATGAGACTCTTGTTGGAATCAACAGGTTTCAATTAGAGAGAGGATCTTCGAGGGAATTACAGGTCTAAAGAGATGGTCTTTGAGGAGTTAGGAGACTACAGGGATTGTCTTCACTGGGAGGAGTTAGGGATCTGGACGGGTGGTCTTCCATAGAGAGTTTGGACTCTAGAGAGATGATCTTCAGTGGTGAGTTAGGCGATGGGAAGAATTGGCTTCATTGAGGCTGTTTAAGGATCCAAACTATAATTAGAGTGGGGGATTTGCGAGAGAAGACCATTTTGGGAGTTAGGGGACAAATGGTTTGGAAATTTTTGGGAGGGTTAGTGGCTAAAAGGGTTGGCATTTGATGAGCTTGCTGTACTGTTCCATGCTGACTTGCAGTTCTTTTGTAATAGCATCTCTCCATCTGCCATCCCCCGATCTGTCTATTGTTAAATATGCATTGTGTGTTACAGGAATCGAGGCAGGCATATCACTCTGGAGCCCGTGATAACAAGAACCAGACAGTAGAGGGTCATCAGAGGCCCTCCCATTGGGTCAAGTAACATTATAGGAAGCATGTTCTTGCATTGAAAGCTACATCTTTGACTGGTGTGACAAGACAACTAAGGAACTCAAAATTTCTTTGTATATTTCCGGAGACACAGATGAGCGGGTCTGTGAGCGGTGAAGGCATTGTTAGTGACTGGTTTGTTTGGCCACTATGATGAATTTCCCTGGCAACTTTCTCACCGTGGCTTTGTTTGCCATGTTTCTCCAGTTTCATCCAGATGCGGGGTACAGAATTCATGTGCCAATTTGTTCTTGATGCCTGCACCCTTTGAGAATAAACTATCAGGCCCTGCAGCAGGAAGTTGCGGAGGATTAAGATGTTCAGGGAGAATGCATGGTGGTGGCAATCAAATGAACTTCGCTGAAGCATGTAACTCGACCCTGACTTGATTCTGCTGGCACATGGATGCACTGGCAAGCTTTCTGGATTGTAGAGTTAACCCTTTGTCGCCTAGAGTGGCAGTCTTGCAGATGCCATTGCCTGTGCCAGTAAGCTTCGTGAGGAGCTAGCAACTCCTGTGAGCGAGTCAAAACCGTGACGGGGTCCTCAGATTTTTGGAAGGGAATGAGGTCAGGACCTGTGGATAACCACCCTGCATCCCCCCACCCCCACCCCTACCAAAATTTCAGACTGTATTTGTAATTTTATCCATCTTATGATGAAGAGTCTTACGGCACACGGCTTGACTTTCCAACAGTGTAATACTTTCTTCAAAAGTGGGAAGAAAACAGAAAATTAAATGGCAGTTATGCAGCAGCGATCACTCGTGGCAAACTGACAAACAGGGGCTCAGTCCTCAGCTTGACGTAGTTTCCCTGTTTGCCTCACTTGAGTTGGGTTGGGGTTTATTCAGGCTTAACAGCCCCTGTAGAAAGCTTGTGAGAATAATTTGCAACCCTTTTTCACAACTGTCGCTGGGAAAGTGACCCTCTATCCTCCCAGTTGCTTGATGTGGTAGGACAGTTCAGCTACATGACTCTTCAGCCTCACTAAGGAAAGCCTCTCGTTCATCCCTCATTGAAGCTGCTTGTTCAGATTTTGAAGTTTGTGCTCTTAGATCTTATCATTCGTAAAAAGAGTGAGCAATGGTACGTGAATAGGTGGCAACACCATTTGTGTTCCAAAGTCCTATGTTAAAGTACGTCATGTTGATTTTTCTACTTGGGTTACTTCCGAAGGCTCGTCGCAACCTGACTGCATCAGTTCATAGAGCAGGCTGCTCAAATTCTTCATTTACTGTTTCTCCAACTCCAATACTTCACTCTCTGCCACACTACCTTCCATGCTCTTCTAGGTCTACATCTGTCTCAATCCTCACTATCTCTCAGACTTCCACTCTTCACTTTGCGTGTCTGTCTCCGTCACCAGTGCCTCATTCTGTTTATCTCCAGTGTCTTGCTCTGATTAGTAATCCATCTGTACAATACCTCAGTACAATACCTTATCTTCCCATCTCCAGTTAACGGATCCTTTTTCCAAGAATAATTTGCATTCCTGCTTCCTCCCTCAGTTACTCTCCACCCTCTATGTACCAAGTTTCCATTCCACTTAAATGTGGATGATCTCCAAGGGTGCTATCTCTCCATCTGCAATCTGTCTGTCACTTCATCCCTGATGTCTTGCTCACTATACATCCCCAATTCATTATTGTCAATCACAGTATCCTCATTTCCTCAAGGTATCTACTGCCTCATCTCCAATTCCACACACTGCCAAAATATCCAATCTTTCATTCTGTCTTTCCTTCCAACTCCAGTCTCATTCTTTATTACTTTCGATCACCTGTCCCTCACTCTATCTCTACATCTCATCCTCATTTTCTGTATCTCTCCAATTCCTCATTCACTGTGTCTCATCATGTTCAATGTTTCTCTGTCTGTCTTCTGTCTCCAGTGCCTCAGTTTGTCAATCTGTCCACCTTCAATCTCGCTATCTTTCCGTCTCACTCACTACCTCTAATGCTTCCATCTGTCCATCCAGTACAATTTTTCACTCTGTCCATCTTTCTATCTCTAATTCCCATCTGGCTTCATTTTCTATCTCCAAACTACAATCTCTCATTTATTTCTCCATTTACAGTCCTTCACTGTATCCCTACAGCTTCAATTCTTTGCTGTATCCATCACAGTATGTCTAATTCCTCACTCCGTCTACTTGTCCATTTCTCTGCCTGTTTCTTAGCCTTTTATGCCTCACTCACTATCTCTGCACCTCCAATCCATCTCTCTATCTAATTCACAGTAACCAATTCCCCGTTCTATTCTATCTCTCTATCTTCAATCTCTCGTATTCTCTTCCTCCATCACCAATACCTCTCATAATCTATTTCTTAATCTATAATGCTATCTCCATCTCAAATTCCCGATTGTGCTTTTTCATCCGTCTCTAATACCTGACACTTTTCTGACCATTTCCTGTCACAGATTTGTCTATCTCTCCATTTTCAATCTCTCATTTATGTCTTTCTCCAATCTCAGTATCCATTTCTAATCCCTCACTCTATCTCTCCATCTATAACGCATTAGTTTGTTTCTCTCTATCTCAAATTCCTGATTCTGCCTTTCCGTCAATCTCCACACTCTCCATCATTGCCATCTCAAATCTCACTCTCTGTCTTTCCATCTACAGTCTCTTCTCAGTCTATCTTTTCTCCAGTCACTCTATCGCACTCTATTCAATCTTTCATTTTGTTCAGCTCTCCATTTCAAATCATTCGCTGTTTCCTCACACAATCTATCCAGGTGTCCAGTTCTTCACTGTGTCTGTCCAATCCATCATTCTGTCTATACATTTCAAATCTCTCATTTTGTCTATCCATCTGTCTCTGAATCCTCACTCTTTCACTCTGTCTTCATCTTCAGCCATTCGTACTCTCTACCTCTACACCTCCGATTACTCACTCTGTCATGACATATCCAAAATGTCCACTCTGTCTAGTTTACCTGCAAATCTACCATTGTTACTCTGTGTCTCCATGGGTACATGAATAGAGGGATATAGGCTAAATGCTGGCAAATGGGACTAGATTAGGATATCTGATCAGCATGGATGAGTTGGACCAAAGGGTCTGTTTCCATGCCGTACATCTCAATGATTCCAACTCAAATTCCTCACTCACTCTAGTTAACCATCTCCCACTTGCTGTATCTAATTCCTCACTGTTTCTTTCCCCAGTTCCATCATAAAATTATTTACTTGGTCTACCTCTTTATCTTCAATTCCCTGACTGTATGTATCACATTACCATTCCACAAGTCTATCTATGTATCTACATCCTATCCCATATATCCCATCTATATCGCCTTCTCGAATCTCTCTATCTCCCTATCTCCATCCAAATCCAGTTCGTTTCTCTGTCCTCAAATTTTCTCTCTGTTTCTTCATCTCTGATCCTTGTTCTGTTCTACCCTACAACTCTAATCCTTTACTGTTTCTACCTCTGTGCATCCAATTCCTCTGCGTATCTCTCCATTACTAATTCTTCATTCTTTGCATCTCTCCATTTTCAATTCCTCACTCAGTTGGTTCCCCTATCATCAGTGCTTCCCTGCTGTTTGGCTCAACCTTTCAGAATTCTTACGGTCAATCCCTCATTTCTCCATTTCCAATCTTTCACTTTCTCTATGTGTCCATCTCCAAATCCTAGCTCTGTACATCACATCGTTGACCTGAAAATCTCTGAAACTCCTTTTCTTCAGTCTTCATAACACTCCATCACCAAATTCACACTCATTCTATTTCTTTATCTCTACTTCCCCAATCTTTCTATCTCTCCATCGCCAAGACTGTCAGGTGCTTTGTGTGCTTGTTACAATGAAGACAGGATGATTGGAAGGAATCCAAAATGGCACAATCACCAATGGACCCGAAAGTGGGGAGCCAATGGGATAAGCTGGTTCCTGTACTCAATAAACATAGGCACCTGGCAAACAAATGAAGCATTTCTTTGGAGGCAAGAGTGTTAATCCTGCATCTCTAACAACGCAGAGGAAGCAGAATTTTTCAAAATAGGGCAGGATTCCTTAGTCACTGTTACTCAACTAAGGAGGGGTATATAATTACTTTGAAACTGACATTGCAAATCTTATTATAACAGTGGCAAAGTCACTGCTTGCAAAAAAAACCAGATGCAACCCAAAAACATGTTGCATGCAGAGACAAGAATTGTCTGACATAACCCAAACCCTCACTGTAATAATCACTAAGATAACCCATACTCTTACTGTAACATTCTCTGATATACCCCACACCCCTTCACTGTAATACTCTCTGATGTACCTTAAAATCCCTCACTGTAACACTCTGATATAACCCACATCCCTCACTGTAATACACACATATAACACCCACCCCTCACTGTAATTCTCTGATATACCCAACACCCCTCGCTGTAACACTGTCTGTATACCTCACAAATGTCAATGTAACTCTCCGATATAATCCTCATGTGTCAATGTACTTCTCTCTAATATACGCCAGTCCCCTCGCTGTAACACTGATATGCCCCACATCCCGTCACTGTAACACACTCTGATGTATACCACACCCCTGACTTGGTAACGCTCTGATATGTTCCACACCACTCACGGTAAGTCTCTCTGATATAGCCCTCACCCCTGACTGTAACACTGTGATATATTCCACATCCCCTCACTAACACTCTGATACACCCCACACACGTGACTATTACTCTTTCCGATATAACCCACACCTGCCACTGTAACTCTCCCTGATGTACGCCATACTCCTCAATATAACATTCTGATACAGCCCATGCCTCCACTCATTCTAACACTGATATATGCCACATCTCACTATAATGCTTCCTGATAAACACCACACACCTCACTGTGAGACTAATGGACACCACAGGCTTCATCCTCACGCTCTCTGATATATCCCACACCTCTTCACTGTAACAATTATATATTCCACACCACTCACTGTAACACTCTGATGTGTCTCATACCCCTCACTGTAACACGCTATCTGATATGCCCTACACTCCTCATAGTCACACCTGATGTATACCACACCCCTCACTGTAATGCTCTATCAACACAAACCCCTCATTGTAAGTCTCTCTGATATACCCCACGCCCTTCACTGTAACACTCTGATAAACCCCAAACTGCTAACTGTGATTACTCTGATATACCCCACATCCTTCACTGTAACACACATGCATATAGCCCCCACATCTCTCTGTAACACTGAATATACACTGTACACCTCACGGGAAATGTCTCTAACACAATTCTCACCCCTTACTGTAACACTTTCTAACATACCCCACACTTGGATATAAGCAACAGCTGTAACACTGATTCACTCTGAAATACCACTTATTTCTCACTGTAACACTCTGAAATATACCTCACCCTTCACTCTAACACTCTCCGATATACCACAAACTGCTCACTGTAACTACTCTGATATACCCCACTCCCCTCTCTTTAAAACTCTATTATACTGCATATCCCTCATTGTAAAACCTGTGATTGATCGCACACGCTTCACTGTATCACTCTTATATGTCCCCACGCCCTTCGCTGTAACACTCCGATATACCGCAAACTGCTCACTGTGTAACTACCGCAATTTACAGCACTCCCCTCTCTTTAACACTCTATACTGCACTTCCCTCATTGTAAAACCTGTGATTGATCGCACGTGCCTCACTGTATCGCTCTCTGATATACCCCACATTTCTCACTGCAACATACTCTCATATACCCCACAGCAGTCAATGTAACACTGTGATATCCTGCACTCCTTACTGTAACACACACTGATGTAGCCTACATCCCCGCACTGTGACACACTCTGGTATACTCCATGCCCCTTTCTGTAACATTCTCTGATATACACGACACCCCTCACTGTAACTCTCTCTGATAAACTCCACACTTCTCAATGTAACATTCTCTGTTATAGCCTATGGCCCCCTAATTCGAACATGCTCTGATATGGCCCATACCTCTCACTGTAACATTCTCATATACTCCACACCTCTTGCTGCAATGTTTTCGAATATACACCACAAACCTCACTGTGAGACTGACGTATACCACAGGCTTCATCTTCACGGTCTCTGATATATCCCACAACACTCACTGGAACACACTTGGAAATAACCAACAGCCGTAACACTGATTCTCTCTGATATACCACATATCGTTCACTGTAACACACTGATATACCCCACTCCCCTCACTGTAACACTCTCTGATATACCCCACACCCCTCAGTGTAACACTCTCTGATAGACCCGACACCCGTCACTGTAACACTCTGATATACCCCACACCCCTAACTATAACACACACTGATATACCCCACTCCCCTCACTGTAACACACTCTGATATACCCCACACCCCTCAATGTAACAGTCTCTGATATACCTCACAACCCTCACTGTAACACTGTCTGATAGAGGCCAC
>NW_025975531.1:0-7888 GCF_021869965.1 Rhincodon typus
TTAAAATAGATACTACTTTTGTAAACATATATGGAGACCACATTTTTGTTGATAATAATATTATTGGTGCTGATTAAGTCAGATTATTTTAATTTTGTTAGATTATCTAAACGTTATCAAAAGTTAATGATCAGTGTTAGTTCAATGAGTTAACACAATACCTGAAACAACTAGGAGCACACAAGATGTAATCAATTAATATTAAATAAGCTTACAGTTTCAGCAAAAAAAATTACTTATTTGTGCTTTATTACTTATAAATTTGCTGTTTGATTTTGTATATTTAAATGATCCTGTTAATAGAATGCTATCACTATTCTGAAGAGACATGCATTTAAATGATGCATAGAGAAAGCTTTTTTAAAAAATGTTACACAATTGAGCTGTAAATACACTTGAATGACTGCATATTGAATTGAGGTTTTTATCTGTGCATTTCCCTCAGTTTGAGACAAAATTAATAGCAATTTACTATTTCTTGTATGTCACAATATCAGAAAAATTACATATAAAAATAGTATCAGAAATGTGATTAGATCATTTTGCTCACAGAATAATTAAATATTCATGAAGAGAAAGGATAAAACAAACAGGAAACTGAAAAAAGTAAAACACAATAAATATTATCAAATAATAGAAACAGTACAGTGTAATTTAAAGGAGAGACTTTATAATGAGGTGAAAAATGCCCCCTTTTTTTAGACAAAAACAAAAAGATTCTTACCCACCTTTTCCCTTCAAACTTCATACTAGGTATGGTATATTGACCCCTGAGTAGCATATCAGGTTTGAACAATTGTTTCAAATGGTACATTGCTTGGGTCTGGATATCACTAAAATTAGCCTGTAGCAAAACAGCAATAATTTTATAACATAAAATATTGACATTTTATTTACAGTATTACAGAATTCAACTTGCAAGATAAACAATTATATTCCCATTAAAAACATTCTGGCTTGTAACCTCTTGTTCCCTTTCCCACTGATGTGGTTTCTACGTAAACTACCATTGCCAATACGATACGAGCTGAGCGCTCCCCACATGTTAGTGCTTGTAACATATACCACAAAGACTGATAATGCTTTGGTGGATGTATGACATGACTAAACCTAGTGTTTCTACAGTTGTCATGATTTGGCTGTGTAGCTTCACTCTGTGTTGTGCTGTCTGTCATTGTGGATGGATGGGTACTATTTATTATAGATATGTAGTTGTCATCTGGCACTAACATAATACATCCAGCATCCAATTAGTCATCCTGGTTGATGGTTGATTGATCATATGCAGTTTGAATATGTCACTTTTTTTTTTACAGGACTTGACCATGGCTCATTACAATGTCAAATAAGCTTCACTAGACACAATGATGCTGTATCTATCTACAAATGCATGAGTTCATACAGCAATCCCAAACTATCATAATTTGTCTTGGTTCAAGTTGGGATAACTGTCTTCATGCTTGTTGGTCATGTTCTTCTACCACTCACTCTCTTCTTTCCAATAATGCATGATATATATGTGGTTGGGTGGCAGGAGTGTGGGAAAGAAGGGCTGTGTGGATCAAACTTTTAAACATTAGTGGTGCTGATGAGGGTGAAAAATTTCCTTGAGGACTAGCACATGGATTTAACATAGCTATCCAAAAATTATGGCAATATCTAATGATGAAACTCAGAATACGTGATATTCTGTTATACAGTTAACAATTCATTCTCCAGGGAGGAAGTAATAGATATAAAAAGCTAGTAAAAATCCATAGGCAGACCTTCCACTTTGCCACAACTTAAGTGTTTGCCATCTCCATAGTTTCTATTGCCAACAAGGTAATCTCTGATCACATTATTATGCTTCCTGTTTTTTGTTGTGGCTTTGGGAACCCAACGCCACTATTATCACTCTGTTTGCTTTGAACATTAGCCTTTTCCCTGAGGTCCAACATCGTCTCTCACTTACAATTTCTTCTTCTCTGGGCCTTCACCTGCCATGTTAGTAGTATCTCCATCAACCTATTTAAGAATTTACATATCCCTGCTTTTCATGCTTGTTCTCATCAAATTCTTACAGTTTCCTACCCCATCAATCCTTCCTTATCCAAATGTATATCAACAAACGTATAACTGAATACACAAGCTGCATGACCAGCCATTACTCAAACACCTGAAGAAATAATCCATCTCCCTTCCTGTGGTCAAATCATCTAATAATGTCAGATATTTTAAAAGATTTTCCACTGTCAGCTTCCTTCATAGAATACTGCCCTCTTTTACCTTTACCATAATTTTTATGCTAGCCATTGAGATGAAACATATTTAAAAGACATTCTTAACATTTTAGGAATTTGGTTTGATTTTTAAAAGATAAATGCATATGGGTTATTACTGTGAAGGTTTTTTAAGAGGTCAGGATATCATACTGGAACAGTGACATAAATGTACCAGTTCCAAGAAGACATATAATTGCAATCAACAGCTTAGTGTTATGGATTAGACCAAACCCCCTCAAAATATATCAAGAAATCAACCTAAACCCTAACTTTTTCTCATTCTAAATGCAAGAGCCAGGTGTCGCATACCAGGCACAATTTGATTAGTCAAACTACCAGATTTGAAACAGAACACACTTTATTCATACACTATAGTTAAAATACAACAAAAGAAAGAAATTGGAATAACCTAACTCTACTGCAAAATTTAACAGAATAATAGATTACTTAGCTACTAAATACTAACTGTTCCAATATAGTAACATCTCATAAACACACCTTTGACAACGACATATTCAGTAAAATAGATTATGTCACATGCAATTCTAGCAGCAGGAAGAGAACTCCCAGCATTTAGCTGTAACTGAGAGAGAATAAATAGCTTATACATCCAGCTTCAAGGCCCCAGCAACTGCTACTGAAAAACTAAAACTAAAAGTCCTGGTTCTGTGGGAGCATGCCCTTCCCATTCAGGCTGCTTCTATTAATCCAAATTTTAGAAAAAACCCAACGTCTTATAAACTGTTTACTTTATGGGCTTTTGATAGGCAGCTTTTTACCTCTAACTTAAAACCTCTCTTTAAAACAAAAACAAGGACAAAATCCACCTCTTAAAGCCATCATTAGGAAAACCTTTTGAGTATTAATGGAATAATGGTTTCTTTATTTGGGTGTATGACAAGCAGTTCAAACACATCAAGTGGTTACTTTTGCACTTAGTTCAATTCAGAAAGCACAAAAGGGTTAGCTGAGCTGAATGACGAGTTGAGTACAGAAGTAAGTTTTTGTAAGTTCAGTTCAGAGAAAACCAGTCACTGAAGTAGCAATGCTTTTTTTCTCCCCTACTTTGTGAAGTTTCTAAACCTAAAAACATTAGGACAGAAATCTTCTTCTTTTAGAATTGAAAACGTTTAGGTCACCAGACTTGTGAAAAGTTTACGCCATCAGACTTGGAGAAAAATTGTAAAATTATTTCTACAGTTCAAGAAGGTCAAACTTTAATGAGTCAGTTAAGTAGAAACTCAAGGAGTTGAAATAGGAATATAATTTCTCTGGACTTGAGTCTCCTAAATGGATAGCTTTGGGAAACTAGTTGGGAAACTTTGTTTTAATGTTTGTGTCAAAATCATTATAACAGCAACAGCTTTCTTTGTTTTCTTACTTTTGTGTAATGAACTTATGCTCTGTTGTAAAAGAACATAAGAAGATTCATGTAGATATATTTCAGTGACTATTGGCCGTGTTAATTAACTAAACAAAATAAACATGCTATGTCAAGCTAGGTTTCATTTTAGCATTAACTAGGATGATAATCCATGAACAGCTTGAGGATTCCTTTGTATCCAAAATAAATGCTAGCTGCTTTATTTTCTCAGCTGTTGAATTGCATTTGCTCTTCAAAATCACATCAGCAAATGCCATGCTGAAGCTCCAGTGTCATATCACTCTACCTTCACTTCTTTCTCTACCCTAGCTCTTATCAGAAGCTTAATGATTTAAGTTTTGGAATATGTTGCCCATTCTGAGCCATAAAAAAAACAGTGCCGCCTCGTGCTCCCACGAGGAGCTCGAACAGTTCATCCACTTCACCAACACCTTCCACCCCAACCTTAAAAAAAAAAGGTCTAGGCCCAAAACGTCAGCTTTCCTGCTCCTCTGATGCTGCTTGGCCTGCTGTGTTCATCCAGCTCTACACCTTGTTATCTCAGATTCTCCAGCATCTGCAGTTCCTACTATCTCTGATACTTGGCTAATATCTGGTTTCCAACCTACATATATTACTTAAAAACCATGATCATATCTACTAATTACATTCTTGAAGACCATGACAGCACTTGTGTTATTTTTATTTTCTTCCTTGATCATTTTGTGGCTTTCTAAATGTTTTATCACATCTTCCTCTTCCATCTCCTTTCTTTTGTGATGCATCTAAGTGGCTTTGCCCTCAGGGCATTCTTTTGCCAGCTGATCTAAATTTGTCTGCTACTTACATTGGATTCTTCTGTGAATGCACAGTCATTTCCAGTGAATCCTCATAGCTCTGCCGTTCTGAAGTCCCCAAATGCTTGCTCTCAGCTGGTGACTCAATCATTAAAAATAGATTTGTCTTTCATAAGTTTTTATGTGGCAAAGTTTTCTGCCCATCAATGTTAGAAAGACCTATTCCGTCCTGTTTGAGCTCCATTAGAAAATCCATGCCTTTGTTACTGATCCTGCCCTCCTTCCTTGATCTTCATTGAAGCTCAATCTGATAAACTATCATGTGGAGTTGAAGTTCAAAAGTCTAATTCATCACCAAGAACACCTACCATCACCTCAGTAGTGTTACCAGTATTTGCGCTTACCTCATCAATGACAGCAGATGCTTGGTAATATCTCCCCATGCAGACTTCATTCTACATATAATGATGGCTTGGAATGATATTGTGATGCCTTCAACGACACTGCATCAAGATCTGGAGCTCCCTTGCTAACAGCACTGTGAATTGCAGTAGTTTATAATGGTGGCTCATCACCAACTTCATAGCAGCAATTAGTGCTGGGAAACAAATCTTGGTATTATGTGTAATAATATAAATAAAACTAATAATTGCGGATGCCGGAAATCTAAACCAAAAACAGAAATTGTTGGAGAAACTCAGTAGATTTGTCAACATCTATGGAGAGAAAGCAGAGGCAACATTTCAGGTCCAGTTAAATTTCATCAGTTCTCACATCCCGATGAAACTTCTAATGAAATTCTGGTTGTTAGTTATCGATAATTCAAGGGTTCCAATGTTCTCCTCGAAAAATTATATCCTGTGTCAACTTCAACTCATTAAGAATTCTGCTGTTTACAATTTATCTAGCATAAAGTCTTCATCATCTCGTTCTTACTGACCTCCACTGCTACTTCATCCCTCATTAAATTAGGTTTATAATCTTAATTTCTATGTATATAGCCTTATTCCTTATGGGTTCTATTGACTGTGCCTGTAGAATCTTATACAGACATGCATCCTGATTGCATCCTTAACTTTACGTGAACTGTGCATTGTCCTTTCAATTTGCCCAGGATAATGGCAAAGCTTCCATTCACCTTTTCTCCAAATGTCTGAAAACTGTCCTTTAAATCTCTGAATCTTGTCAATGTTTTAAAAACACATCCTTAAGAGTTCTGGATTTTTTTTGGATATCTTTGGTTTGCTGTGCAACTGTAAGGCACTGTGGAAAATATTGATATGTTACAAGATATTTTATGAAAGGCTCAAATTTAAATTTGTAACAAGATGATCTCAGTAATCGATTTCATACTACTTTTTAGACATCAGTTTCACAGATGTCAGCAGCTCATCTTGCTATAGGTTAGTTGATTGTATCAAAACTTTTGACTGCAAGGGTCATTATGACAAAGGTTAATTGTGTCCTCAGTTGATAAGCACAGTCCACAGTCAGATTGGGATGAGTAAATAGAAAATGAGATTGGGATTCTGGATATGTTTTCTTCTCTGTCATTATCATTATTGTTCATCAGCTAAGTTAGCAAAAATCAGCAATTAAATGTGGAACAATCTTAATATTCTATGGCTTAATAAGAAGCCATATGCTAGATTTAAGAACTGATTCATACACTTCATTTTAGAGTCATATTCACTTGCATTTCTAATATTTTTTCTCTGTTTGGGCAAAAGACAATTCAATTACTGAGAAAGATGTATTGCTACAAGAATACCTTAATATGTTCAGGCAAATCCTCAATTCCAGGAGTTCCAATGTCAAATTCAATTCCACCATGCAAATGGAAGTACTCATTGGTATTGTACAAAAAGTGTTTACATTTGAAGTTCGGACCTAAAAGAAGGGGTGGCAACTCACGCTCAGTTTTTAATTTGTCATCTGTTAAGAAAAAGACAGACATATTGTAAAAGAGGATACTGCTTTATTTAATGTTGCAGTGCATATAGCTGTCCCGAAAAGTACAAATTCTTCATATTGTTAAATGACATTAAAGATAACTATTTTCTTGATCATGAAAAGCACAATATCAAACAAGTGAACAGGGCACTCAGGCGAGCATGTACCTCCGTCATTCTGTGTTACAATTCTGCAACTTCCTTGAAGGTTTTCCCTATCTTGGAGATACTCTGTAACAAGAAAGCTGAAAAAACATCTTTTTATCATGAGAGATTCCATGTCACTGAAAAGGATCCATGTACAAAAATACACTCTGAAAATTCTGCTCACATTTTGGTAGCTGGGACAAATTTCAGCACAGCAGCTAAGACAATTCATAACATTTTAAAACAACCATCAATCTACAAGAGACAAGCCATGACATCCTAAAAACAAAATTAATTTGTCCTATCTCCTGATATTAACAGATTCTTTAAAAATAAATCCAGGATCAAGATCTGCATCATTTCTAAAAGTGAATCAGTTCTTCCTTGGAACAAAACCTATCTGTCTACCACATTTTCTTGAAGTGTTCCTATTAGCTTTTGAGATATATGGTGACAGACAAACTGGGGGTCAAAACATTACTTGCTCTCACCCTCAGAGTGGTGGCGATGACTCTTAGTCAAGAAACGCTCATCTTAGTTGACCTATTGAGTTATAATCTAATGTGACCTGATTACAACACCTAGTTGTTTCTTAAATATTTCCAGGACTTTTCCCTCCTGTACTCTATCAGGAATTTCATCCCATATGTTAATCAATTTTGTAAAGAAGAATTTGCTGTCACCTGTTCCAAAATAGCCCTTCTCTCACTTTAACATGTCCTTTTGCTTTACTTCCCAAAGTTTAACCTAAAGTAACACTATGAAGTAACTCTTTTTGTTATTTGAGCTTATTTGATTTATAGATGTATAAACAAACTCGTATTGCATGTTTTCATTTAAATCCTATGGTTCTCCTCTACTCTTAGCCATTCGGATCCAGCCAGCCAATTATTGACTCAGGACTTTTTAGTGCTCTAGACAGATGAAACAAGTTCTGGAGCTCAAGTCTTCAGTACTACATTAAGGTTGTTGTCAGGACCCAACCACTTAGCAGTATCCAATGTCTTCAGTTGTTTCTCGATCACACAAGCTGTAAATCAAATGCCTGAATACTGGCAGTTGCAAAGGTGGGGATTTCAGGAGGAGTCTGAGATGAATTATCCATCCACTTAACACTGGCTACAGATGGTTGCAAACATTTCAACATTGCCTTTGGCACTGACATACTGCATTCTCCTATCATTGAAGATGGGACTTTTTTTTATCTTCCAATTGGTTGTTTACTTGTTCACCAATATACATGACTGAACTTTGATCTGATCAGTTGGTTGAGGGATTAAGTAACACCCTTTTTAACATCCTTGACTGCAGCACCCAATTTGGTTGACAAAAAAAAAATGCATATACTAACTACATCCAGTGCAG
>NW_025975532.1:0-7887 GCF_021869965.1 Rhincodon typus
CCAGCATCGGCAGTTCCCACTATCTCTGAATTGGTATGGTAACAGCTCTCCCCAAGACAGTAAGAAATTACAGAGAGTTGTGATCATAGCCCAGACTGTCACACAAACCAGCCTTCCTTTCACTGACTCCACCTATACTTCCCAGTGCTTCAGGAAAGCAGACAACATAATCAACCCCTCCCACCCCGGTTATCCTCTGTTCCACCCTCTTCCATCAGGCAGAAGATACAAAAGTTTGAAAACACAAAAATATATCCAAGAACAGCTTTTTCCCTGCTGTTATCAGTCTTTCTAACAGACCTCTCAAATATTAGAGTTGATCTTTCTCTGCACCTTCTCTGCAGCTGCAAAACTATATTCTGCATTCTGTTTTATTACCTTGATGTACTTATATAAGGTATGATTTACTTGGTTAGCACGCAAAAACAATACTTTTCACTGTATCTCAGTACATGTGACAATAATAAATGAAACCAAATCAAATTAAAATATGATTAAAATAGTTAGGTTGCTGTTTTTGACTAACACAGATGCAATCGGCCAAAGGGCCTTTTTCTGAGCTGTAATTCTCTATGACGCTATGACTCAATAGCTCTTTGCATTAAGTGTATGCAAGATCTGGTGTAATGTGGAGCAGTCCATACAAGATGGCTAATTACTTACGAGCAGTCTGACACCCCATGCATTGGCATTATCCATCTTAAATGCCAATATTCTTAAATGTCTCTGAATGGACAGATGAAATCTTTTACATCATTGAACCAGATGGGACATCTATCATTGATCTGCCAATAAGCAGAGATCTAACAATTCCGAGAATCCATGAGGTGCCAAATCCATCCACTGCAACACATTCCAGACTGTCACATCGATCTTATTCCTTTTGGTCACAGTTAAGCAGAGCAGATTCAGTGAGACAATGCCCAGCTGCAACAGCTCAAGGAACTCAGCGCTAGTGGGTGGCCTAATCAACAGATCTCCAAACTAGTACATTCACTTTAGTCATTCAGAGATGAATCCAAGAATGTAATTTTCAAAGGCGAACAAGTCATAATTCTACAACCTCAACTTCAAGACCATATACATAGAATTCACACAGGTACAGAAAAAAACGAAACAGAGATTGGTACATTAATCTATACATTAGCCCTGCATTAATAAGAGCATTGATCAACTAATCTAGTCATTTGAAATGCATCAACTCCATCACCTTCAAAGTGGGGGATGACTTCTTATGGTACATGGGTAGTGTCCCTACTCCTGGATCAGGAGGCCCAGGTTCAAGCCCCACCTGTTCCAGAGGTGCGTAAGAACATCTCTGAACAGGTCCATTAGAAAAATAGATTACATTTTAAAAAATTAAAAATCAACAAAGGGAAAGTGCTCTTCCAAACAAGATTCCTTATGAGTCATGTTGCATTATTGTCACTGATATTTACTGTGTCCAAGGACACAACTACATTCTGGTGACTGACTATTTTACAAGATGCCCTTTCTTATATCAAATCAAAGATGTTGCTAGTGCAATAGCTGTTGACACATTGACTGCCACATTCGGTATGTTCAGTGAGCCTCAAAAATTATGCCTATCAATGGTTTTCAGTACACTAGGGCACTGTATCAAGATGCGCAGGAAGTAGTGCGTTCAAGATATTATCTCTTCTACTCACCTCCCTCAATTATCCATACTCTACAATCATTAAATGTAAAGTGAGCTGCCAAGCTTTTTGAATACCTATGTTAAATCTACACGCCACTCCTTTATGGTACAGTCCACCCTCACCGACAGCTCTGCTGGGAAGCAGATTCTCACAACTCTTCCCACGCTGTCACCACCCAACCCATGGTGCAAGGTGCATTATTGGAAAGAAGGGAAGAGCATAAGCAACGAGCCTGTGGAACATTAACTAAACTTTGAGATGTGTTTGAGATTTTGATACAAACACATGGGGTTCTGGAAAGATGCCATAGCATTGTGTCCAATGTAAGTCCTATGACATTAGAATAAGCAATGGTCAAGCCCTGCAAGGGAATAAACATCATATTTAAACAGCATATCATCAACCACCCTCACGCAGGATGACAATTTTGATATTGAAGATATTATACCTTACACCAACCTGCACATTGGAGAAAACATAGGAACATAGAAATTAGGAGCAGGAGCAGGTAATTCAGCCCTTTTAGCCCACTCCTCTATTTAACACCTTCATGACTGATCCTATCCTGGTCTCAACTCCACTTTCCTGCCTGTTCCCCATTGCCCTTTATCCCATTTTTCATCAGAAACACATCTATTTCTTTCTTGAATCTGTTGATTGATTCTGCCTCCACTACACTGTGGGGCAGTGAGTTCCACAGGTTCACAACTCTCTAGTTTCTCCTCATCTCAGTTTTGAACCTACGTCCTCTCACTCTATATCTATAACCTCTTGTTTGAGACTGTCCCTCAACGGGGAGCATCTGATCAACATTCACCTTATCAATTTCCTTTAGCATTTTATACACCTCAATCAGATCCTTCCCCCTCATTCTTCTGAACTCCAGCAAAAATAAGCCCAACCTATTCAAGGTCTACAAAAACGATCCCCATTGACAGACTACTACTAAGTCATGTTAATTACATAAGGGCTAGATATAATTGTGTGTATATCCACCAAGATATTATTTCAATGGATAGACAGGATATCTCTATCTGCATCCTTGCTCATATTATTTGAAAAGGGGCCCCATTCTTTAAAGAGAAAGGGAGATGTTGTATTATGGTATGAATTCCAGATCAAACAGGCACATAGAAACAGAAAATAGGAACAGGAGTAGGCCATTCAGCCTGTCAAGGCTGCACTGCCATTCAACACGATCAGCTTAACCACATCTTCCTGATCTTTTCCATACCCGTTGACACCTTTAGATTCTAGAAATCGATTTTTTTTTCTTAAATGTATTCAGTGACACCTCCAAAACCTTCTGTGATAGACTTTCTCCAGGTTCACCATCGACTAGGTTAAAAAATTTCTCATCATCACTGTCAAAATAGCTTATCATGTATCTTAATGCTGTGGTGCCTTATTCTGGAACCCTAGTCAGGAGAAATATCATCCCTACATCCAGTCTGTTCAGCCCAGTCAGAATTATATAAGTTTCAATGAAATTCCCTCTCATTCTTCTAAATTCCAGTGAATACGACCCAGTAGACTCAATTTCTCAACTACAATATGCTGATCATCTCAGAAATCCGTCTGATGAAATTTCACTGCCTTCCCTCTATGGCAAACATATTTTTCCTTAGGTAAAGACACCAAAACCACACACAATGTTGCACCTGCAGTCTTACCAAGGCTCTACAGAGCTGCAGTAAGGCTTCATTCCTCTTGTATTCAAATACTCTTGTAATGAATGCCAACACAGCATTTGCTATCCAAACTGTTTGTTGTTCCTGCCTGTTTGTTTTCAATGATCGGTGTACAAGGACACCTAGGTTCATTTGTATGTCAACCTTTCTCAATGTATTATCATTTAAATTATACTCTGCCATTTTTTTTTATATATCAAAGTGGACAACTTAACATTTATCCACATTAAAATGCATCTGCCATGCATTTGCCCACATATGCAACTTGTCTAAATCACCCTGATGCATCTCTACATCCATGGCGCTAGGCGCATTCCCATCTAATTTTGTGCCATTGGCAAACTTAGAAATATTGCACTTGATTCTCTCAACCAAATTGTAGCTATATATTGTGAATGGCTGGTGCCTAAGTACTGACCCTTGCAGTACCATACTTATCTCTTGCAAAAACAACCCATTCATTCTGAATCCATGTTTCTTTACTGCTAATCAATTTTCCATTCATGCCATTATATTACTAACAAGCTCAAGTGCTTTGCTGTATTATAAGTTATTCTATTGCATCTAATTCGCTCCTCATACTTTCACAGCTTCCTTTGTTTAAGTTTGGATAATTGTTTTGGATTGGATTCCTTCACTTCTATTCCAATGGAGAATTATTTCATGCTATGATTACTTTTTTGTAATGACCAGATTATTCATTAACTCTCTTCTCATTGCATAAAACCAAATTTAGCAAATCTGCCCCTGCATTGGTTCCTTAATGTACTGGTTTAAAAATCCATCTTGTACACCAGGAAATCATCCACCATAATATTATTTCTAATGTGGATTTTCCAGTCTATATGTAGACTGAATTCACCCATACTTGTTGCATGCATGTCTACTTTCCTGTTTAATGCCATCGCTACATCACCACTACCATTTGGAGGCCTATAAACAACTCCCACTAATGTTTCAGAGATAGTAGGAACTGCCGATGCTGGAGTCTGAGATAACAAAGTGTGGAGCTGGAGAAACACAGTAGGCCAGGCAGCATCAGAGGAGCAGGAAAGCTGACGTTTCGGGTCGGGACCCTTCTTTTCTGAAGAAGGGTCCTGACCGGAAATGTCAGCTTTCCTGCTCCTTTGATGCTGCCCGGCCTGCTGTGATCCTGCAGCTCCACGCCTTGTTATCCCACTAATGTTTACTGCCTCTTGATGATTCTCAGCTCTGCTCACACTGATTCCACAACTAGATTTTGTGTGCCAATATCCTTTGTCAACATTGCACCGATTTCATCATTCACTAACAATGCTACACCACCTCTTTTTCCATTTTTCCTCTCCTTCCGAAAGATTGAATACCTTGGATGTTCAATTCTCAGTCTTGGTTACGCTGCAGATTTGTCTCCATGATCACAATTTTTGCATTGTTAATTAATTTACCTTATTGGGAATATTGTATGCATTCAAATACAATACATGCCACCTAGTCTACTTGAGGCTGTTTCCCAGTGACATCATTCTTCTGAATTTTTATGTCCCCCCCAAATCTGAAAATTTCCATTTCTCTCTCACCCTGCCTTCCCAATCTTGTACTGATTCTTATTTTAGTTATGTTTACTTTTTATATATATTATTAACTTTATCACAAATTTTTATTCTATGTTAAAATTTAAGAATAGAGAAGTCCTTAGACACCAACCAGACACTTACCAAATAGTTGGCTTATTTCTCTTTAGCAGAGCAAGAACCAATTCTCATCAATTCCAATGAATCTAGTTCTCTCTCTGGCTGCCTAGCAGAGAGTATCGCTCCACATACTCTTCTTCGTGATGCTGACTGCTGTCTCAGGTATCTTCACATCACTACTTCTCTCGGTGATGCTGACTGTTCCATCTTGGGCTCTTCCTCTACCTGCCTTGCATTAAGTCTCTCTCCGTCTTTATAATAGAGTTAGTGTAGTGTCTTCAGTCAATCAGCTATATCTATATAATTCACAACAACATCAATAGGTACAGACCCCAGATTATGTTTGCAAGTCTGTGATGTTGTAGTCATATGAATAGTTAGTGTTGTTAACAAACTGCAAGACTCCTGCTTCAGTAAGAACTCAATTCTCTGTGGTATATACTATGTGGGCTAACCACAAAGTGTATCAAATGATTATCAGTCACTCTGTCAACTGCAGATGGGTTGGAGCAATCTTAGTGGGTAAAAATCTGTAAATTTTGCTTCAAGGAATATTGAGAAAGGGCATAATGAGGTAAATTTGACTGTGCAACAGTCTGAAATGAGTGAGAGAGAACCAACAATCTTCTTTTAATCTTTCCTTATTTTATGATTTCAAGAGCCGGTTAATAGCAGATAAAAGAAGGCCATTGTGGTAGGAGGAAAGTCAGTCCCAATAGCTCTCATCATAGTCCAGTTGGTTGCAGTCAATTTTTGATCCCTTAAACATGAGGGGACAGGCTAATACTGGGGAATAACTCTATACTTTCTCTCCCTCATATCCAAGCAATGCCAAGTTATGAGACAGTAAGGGTTCTGCTTGGGACAAGGAAAAGTAATATGAAGGAGATGTAAGTTAATGGCTGCAGAAATATAACAGCAAACAAAGTGCACGAGTCTCGATGGTTGGAGATTTGACAGAGCAATGGAAATGGTTTTGATTATTTCAGGAGTGGGAAGGATCTCCGGGGCAAAGGTCAAACCAATTGCAGTTGGAACAAGATAGGATCTGTCAGTGGTGAGAGGTGTAAGAAGAGATGGTCTCCCATTAATGAAAATAAAGAGATCTCAGGATGCCATAAGGTCCATGAGAGAGACCACAACTATATGAAGAAGAAAAGGCAATGGGAGGACATGAGACAAAGACTTCAGAGGAGATAGGGCAATGGATCTCATATTTCTCATTCACATCCTCCAAACAGCCTCCGATTACAAAACTGTACTGTCCACAATGACAATAACCAGCTCACCACCCCAAGGCCTCCTACCCTCCCTCGACCTCTTCATCTCCAACTGCCGTCGAGACATCAATCGCCTCAACCTCTCCACCCTTCTCACCCACTCCAACCTCTCCCCTGCAGAACGTGCAGCCCTCCGCTCCCTCCGCTCCAATCCCAACTTCACCATAAAACCCACGGACAAGGGAGGCGCAGTTGTAGTATGGCACACTGACCTCTACATCGCCGAGGCCAGATGCCAACTCTCCGACACCTCCTCCTACCGCCCCCTTGATCATGACCCCACCCCTGAGCACCAAACCATCATCTCCCAAACCATCCACAACCTCATCACCTCAGGTGACCTCCCATCCATGGCCTCCAACCTCATCGTTCCCCAACCTCGCACTGCCCGCTTCTATCTCCTTCCCAAAATCCACAAACCTGAATGCCCTGGTCGACCCATTGTCTCCGCCTGCTCCTGCCCCACCGAACTGATCTCCAACTATCTAGACTCCATTTTCTCCCCCTTGGTCCAGGAACTCCCTACCTATGTCCGTGACACCACCCACGCCCTCCACCTCCTCCAGAACTTCCAATTCCCCGGTCCTCAACACCTCATCTTTACCATGGACGTCCAGTCCCTCTACACCTGCATTCCCCATACAGATGGCCTTAAGGCCCTCCGCTTCTTCCTGTCCCGCAGGCCCGACCAGTCCCCCTCCACTAATACCCTCATCCGCTTAGCTGAACTCGTCCTCACACTCAACAACTTCTCTTTCAATTCCTCCCACTTCCTACAGACAAAGGGGGTAGCCATGGGTACCCGCATGGGCCCAAGGTACGCCTGCCTCTTTGTAGGTTACGTGGAACAATCCCTCTTCCGTACCTACACCGGCCCTAAACCCCACCTCTTCCTCCGTTACATTGATGACAGTATCGGCACCGCCTCGTGCTCCCACGAGGAGCTCGAACAGTTCATACACTTCACTAACACCTTCCACCCCAACCTTAAGTTTACCTGGACCATCTCTAACACCTCTCTCCCCTTCCTGGACCTCTCTCTCTCCATATCGGGCAACCACCTAGAAACCGATATTCATTTCAAGCCTACCGACTCCCACAGCTACCTAGAATACTCCTCCTCCCACCCACCTTCCTGCAAAAATGCTATCCCCTATTCCCAATTCCTTCGCCTCCACCGCATCTGCTCCCAGGATGAGGCATTCCACTCCCGTACATCTCAGTTGTCCTCGTTTTTCAAGGACCGTAACTTCCCCTCCTCGGTGGTCGAGAACGCCCTCAACCGTGTCTCCCACATCTCCCGCACCTCATCCCTCACACCCTGTCCACGCAATAAGAACCAAAAAAGAATCCCCCTCGTCCTCACGTACCACCCCACCAACCTCCGGATCCAACGCATCATCCTCCGACACTTCCGCCATCTGCAATCCGACCCCACCACCAAAGACATCTTTCCCTCCCCACCTTTATCTGCTTTCCGGAGGGACAACTCTCTCCGTGACTCCCTTGTCCGCTCCACACTCCCCTCCAGCTCCACCACACCCGGCACTTTTCCCTGCAACCGCAGGAAGTGCTACACCTG
>NW_025975533.1:0-7886 GCF_021869965.1 Rhincodon typus
GAGGGGTTTTTGATGATGTTGGCAGCCTTTCTGTGACTGTGCAAATGGAGTCCATGGATGGAAGGTTGGACTGTGCACACAACCTCCTGTAATTTCAAATGGTCCTGGACAGAGCAGTTGCTGTACCAGGCCATTATGCAGCCAAATAGTATGCTTTCAATGGTGTATCTGTAAAAGCTGGTGAGGTACACGCAAAATTTCCTGAGCCACCTAAGGAAGAAGAGGCATTGTTGTGCCTTTTTGACCATCACAACTACATGGGAAGTCCAGGACAGGTTGTTGGTTATCATCACTCCTAGGAACTTGACATTCTCAACCCTCTCAACCTCTGCTCCATTGATGTAGATGGGGGTATGTTCTCCTCCTTTCTTTCTGAAGTCAGTGATCAGTTCTTTAGTTTGCCTATGAGATCTCTTATTAATCATACTTCATTACATTACCACAAATTTGTCATCCATGTTACCCTTGCTCATCTGAGTTGTTAACTAAAATGCAGATTAAAATCACCCCCAGTAATTGTAGTGTCCTGCTTACATGTCTTCATTATTTCCTGGTTTATGCTTAGTCCTTCAGTGAGGCAAATCTTTGACTGTTTATAGACAACACCCACACGTGATGTCTTTCCATTGCTATTTCTTATTTTCATTCAAACTGGTTCTACATCACGATCTATTGCACTTACATTCACTCCTCACCACCTTATTGGTATCATCCTTTATTAACAAAGTTGTGATTTCCCTCTCCACCAACACATCCTTGAGAAAGATGCCATTTTTCCCCCCAATGTTTCCAAACACATCAGCTCAAAATCTACATCAAATGGTTTGGGACAATTCCCTCCTAAATATTTTAAGGTCCTTTATTTCCTTTATTTTTTTTTCTATCTTGGTTACTGAGACCCATATTTACTTTGCTACTCTTCTTTTCATATACTTGCAGAAACTCTTAGATCTGTTTCAATGTTTCTTGCTCGGTCATAGCCATTTTCTATTTTTTTGTTCATTTTTATTTGGTTCATACTTTGCTGGTTTCTAAAACTCTTCCAAATCTCAGACATACTACTCTTAAAAATACCATTTTTAAATTTTAATCTATTAATATCCTTCACCTCTTTGTGTTCTCTACCATATCAAACAACTCCTGCTGATAGTGAGGTATAAATCAAATTAGTGTTTCATCCAAATAACAAGACACCTTATAGATTGGCAAACCCAGAGCATGATTTGCCTGATGTACAATAAATTGGTTACCCAATGTGTATTAAGCACAAAAGAGATAAAGAGAAAGGTGGTCATTCAATAATTTTGTATTGTACCTTTCAGAAGATGACAAACTAACAAAGTAAAACTTGAAGTAATGAAATGACAATGACACCTTAAGTGAACATTTTAATAGTATGTGATTAAGACAATTTTAAAAAGCCCCCTGTCAACCTGTTAATCAAATATGTTAAGTGCTGATTGATCATACAAATAAAATAATTACAATTTACTCATTCTACTACTGTTTACCTGTTCAGTATTTATAGCCATAATTTAAATAAAGAAAATAGCTTGTATTTCAATAGGTGCTTTCCATAATCTCAAGATGCCCTAAAGTGCTTTACGGTAAAGGAGGTACTTTGAAAATACCATAGTCACTATTCTAACACAGGAACCACAACTGCTTATTTGACAATAAATTGATAATCTGTTTTAATTATCTTTTTAGAGAGCTAAATATTGGTCAGGACACCAGGAGAACTCCTTCGTTCTTCTTTAGAATTTGCCTTGGGATCTATTTTCCCTGGAGCATCCGAGGCTGAGGAGTGATATTATAGAGGTTTATAAAATCATGAGGGGCATGGGCAGGGTAAATAGACAAGGTCTTTTCCCTAGGGTAGGGGAGTCCAAAACTAGAGGGTATAAGTTTAAGGTGAGGGGGTAAAGATTTAAAAGGGACCTAAGGGGCAACTTTTTCAGCAGAGGATGGTGCATGAATGGAATGAGCTGCCAGAGGTGGTGGTGGAGACTGGTACAATTACAACATTTAACAGGCATCTGGATGGGTAAAAGAATAGGAAGGGTTGAGAGGGATAAGGGCCAATGCTGGCAAATGGGACTAGATTTATTTAGGATATCTGGTCGGCATGGATGAGTTGAACCGAGGGCTTTGGTTTCCATGCTGTATATCTCTATGACTTTATGACTCTGACTGTGACATTGACCTGAGAGGTAGTCGGAAGATTGGTTTGTTGTGGCTGAAGAAATATGGCTGCTCATTTTAAAATAATTATATTTCCATTGATAGTTGATCAGTGCTTCGCTGAAGAATCCTAATTGCTTAACTTAGTAAAATGTTGAGGCCTTTATTCAATCCACAGATCATAAACTATAAATTGGATTGTATTTCAGTCGATGGAATTGTTAGAAAATACTGCCTCACCTGTAACACTCATCTCCTACTGACTGTTAACATGTCACTCTAGCAACAGGATAACTTTGATATGAACACCTGTATGCAGTTAACAAAAATTGTTGTGTATAGTGAGCTGGAATGCAGCCATTAAGCTGGAATTACACAAACTGAAGTTTATCAGAGGGTATTGTGGAAGATATGGAAACTAAAAAGCACTTATTTTGTTGTCAATTTAAATGATCAAACTTGCATGTAATTCATCTCAATATTTAAAACAGGAACCACAATTAACAGTTTCTTAGTGTTCTATAACATAATGGCCCGAGCCAAATGTTCTAAAATCCATTCCAGTGCAAAACAAGAACATGCTTGTAAATTCAACTTTCCAGATGTCCATAGAATAAAAAAGCAGTTCGTAATTTATGAATGATATTAATCTTTCTAGTGTGAGATTTGTGCTGCAATGCACTTGTGCAAGAAATGGATGGAGTTTGGGGGTTCCTTAGAATTCCAACATTGTAGCCAATGTTTGCTGCACACATTTGGAGAAAGTTGTACCAAATGTCTTCTTGGTGCAGACATTAGTATGTATGTAGAGCAGATAGATTATAACGTTAATCAATGCACAACACTAATTTAGTATCTGCAATGTCATTTCAGTAACAGGAAGGAATGCCCTCCATCATTAATTAAAAGGATTATCAACTTCTTACGGGTATGGTAGTGGTTGATTGGGTCATGCTATTGCCACAAGTTTACAATTATGCAGTGTGTACTACAGTCATTTCAAGTTCCAATAATCTATAGCAAACAGCAGGAGCTGAACGATTTATAGCTAACTTCAGGTTCTATTACAAATAACTTGTTCCCAGACCGGAGTCCAACTGTATGCTTTTTATGAATCCGGTTACTTTTAATCTTGAACTATAGATACTTGTAAAATCTTGAAATGTCTAAGGTTTTGGAGTAGATTTGTAGCTTGGGTTGCGGGTGTTGAGGTTGGTTGGCTTGCCGAGCTGGTTTCTTCTTTCGCAGACGTTTCATTATCATGCTGGGTAACATCCTCAGTGCAGCCTCCAATGAAGTGTCGATGTGTTTTCCCGCCTGGTTTTTAAACTCTGGGGTCCATTGAGCTGGATTGCTTCATTTCCGGTTTTCCTTCGTAGTGGAATGTATATGGGGTCGAGTTCAATGTGTTTATTAATAGCAGTGCCATGCCTCTAGGAATTCTCATGCCTGTCTCTGCCTAGCCCGTCCCAGGATCTTGGTGTTGTCCCAGTCAAAGTCATGGTTCTCCTTGTCCATGTGGATTGAGACAATTGAGTATTGGTCGTGTCTTTTTGTAGCCAGTTGGTGTTCATGTACTCTTGTTGTTAGTTTCCTTCCTGTTTGTCCAATGTAGTGTTTCTCGCAGTCTCTGCAGGGGATCTTGTAGATGACATTGGTCCTGTCCATGGCGGGGAGTGGGTCTTTAGTTCAGGTGAGCAGTTGTCATAGGGTTGATGTGGGCTTGTGTGCCACTCTGATGCCCAGCCGTCGTACGAGTCTTGTGGTGAGTTCTGACATGTTCCTGATGTAGGGTAGTGTGATGAGTGTGTCGGGGCGTGTAGTATCTTTCTGATGCTGTTCGTGTAGGCATCTTCTGACCCAGTTTTTTGGATATCCATTATCCTTGAAAACCTGGAAGAGGTATTCTTCTTCCTCTTGGCATAGTCCCCCCGCCGATTCTGCGGCCTCCCTAAAGTGCACAAGCCGAAAGACGCCCTCAGACCCATAGACTCCCTACCAGGCACTCCATCGCACAGATTAGCCAAACAACTACAAAGGAGACTCAGGCACCTTGTCAACAAGTCATCCCACTCTATCCACTTAGCCCAAGAATTCCTCAACTCCATCAAAGACATAAAAGATAGAGGACGAAGAGACCATGATATTGTTTGATGTCACTGTCCTATTCACATCAATAGACATACCACAATCAAGGGAAACAATGACAACACTACTTGAACAAGAGCACGACCCCAGTGAAACCACCTCCAAGACAACATGCTCAAACTATTGGACCTATGCCTCACCACACACTTCACTTTCAATGGCCAAACATACGAGCAAATCAATGGGACACCCATGGGATCACCTATCTCCGGACTCATAGCAGAAGCAGTGATGCAAAGACTAGGAAGGACTGCCCTTCCGCAAATCCAACCAAAACTGTTGGTACGCTACGTAGACGACACCTTTGTCATCATTAAACAGACCAAATTAGAGAAGACACACAAACTTATAAACAACACCCTCACCGGAATAAAATTCACCAGACAGGAGGAGAAGAACAACCAGCTCCCATTCCTGGCCGTCATGGTGGAGCGCAAGGCAAATGGGGAACTGCAAACGAAAGTACACTGAAAAGCCACACAAACAGACCAGGTACTGAACTTCAACAGTAACCATTCCAGCACACACAAACGAAGCTGCGTGCGAACACTATTTAAAAGGGCAACAACACACTGCAGCAACATGGAGTTACGCCAAGAAGAAGAAGAATACCTCTTCCAGGTTTTCAAGGATAATGGATATCCAAAAAACTGGGTCAGAAGATGCCTACACGAACAGCATCAGAAAGAGACTACATGTCCCGACACACTCATCACACTACCCTACATCAGGAACATGTCAGAACTCACCACAAGACTCGTACGACGGCTGGGCATCAGAGTGGCACACAAGCCCACATCAACCCTACAACAAGTGCTCACCCGAACTGAAGGCCCACTTCCCGCCATGGACAGGACCAATGTCATCTACAAGATCCCCTGCAGACACTGCAAGAAACACTACATCGGACAAACAGGAAGGAAACTAACAACAAGAGTACATGAACACCAACTGGCTACAAAAAGACACGACCCATATTCACTCATCTCAATCCACATGGACAAGGAGAACCACCACTTTGACTGGGACAAAGCCAAGATCCTGGGACAGGCTAGGCAGAGACAAGCATGAGAATTCCTAGAAGAATGGCACCCCACGAAGCATGCTATTAATAAACACATTGAACTCGACTCCATATACATTCCACTACGGAGGGAAACCGGAAGTGAGGCAATCAGCTCAATGGACCCCAGAGTTTAAAAACCAGGTGGGAAAACACACCGACACTTCATCGGAGGCTGCACTGAGGATGTTACCAAGCACGGTAACGAAACATCTGCGGAACAACAAACCAGCTCGGCGAGCCAACCAACCTCAACCTTGAAATTTGTCATCTGCTCTCACATGAAGAAGATCACAGATTTTTAAATCAAAGTGCCTTAATTGTTGCTTATGAAACGTAAGCAGGCATCACTTTGCTAGGATGAAGACTTCTGCATGGTACAAAGAGCTACTGGCTACTTTGTGAATGTCGCGTACCAAATTTCTCATATATCCAAAATACTATCAGGTTTCCATTCCCCTCAGCACCCAACTGCCATGTGACCACAAGCAGATTATCCTACAGGCCAATGCCTGATGATTTGTGTAATGACTGATGCTACTGGTGCCATTTGTACAATGTATCATTTGAAGATGTATTCACCAAACATTATCACGCAAGGAAGGAACTCATGGACTTCTTTGTCTCCATAAGTAAGATCAAGAAACTAATTAACTCTGCCACTTTCCTCCCTTCCCCAAGCCCACCATGTCTATCTCTGCTAAGACTTCCCCTTGCTCTAATCTTGAACTCATTCTCTCTCTAGTTTCTGTTTCTCCTCAGGTGCTCCCCAAGCTCATGTTTCTATCTGATCCACCTCCAACTCCCTCCATCTAATTCTCTTACTGATCATTGCTTCCAAAATCTCACCCACCAGTGATGCTAATCTGATCTTTCTGTAATTACTGTGAATTTCCTCACACCCTTTCTTAAATAAAGATGTCACATTTGCCACTTTCTAATGCACTCTTATTTAGAAAGACATTTTGAATTTTTTAAAAACATTTTGGAAGAGTGGGTTCTGACATCTCATCATTGATCTGTCCAGCCAATGAGCAACATAGTTCATGCTGATTGAACACAGGGATCATTTCAATAAACAGGGAGCACCAAGTTGATGTGCTGCCGTACAACACGCATTGCAATTCCACACCCATTTTCAGCGTCTATCCAAATTAGCTCCTGAACTCTCTATTGCAGGCATTCTATGTACAGAAGAGAAATGATAATTTCTCTTCTGTACATAGTTGAATATCCATTATCCTTGAAAACCTGGAAGAGGTATTCTTCTTCCTCTTGGCGTAGTTCCGTGTTGCTGCAGTGTGTTGTTGCCCTTTTAAATAGTGTTCGCACGCAGCTTCATTTGTGTGGATTTTTATGAAACTTCTCCCAATCTCCCGCAATAACTTTGGTTGAGACCTCAAAAATAGCAACAATTCTCCTCCAACATTGTTGATGTTTTATTCTGACAGATCGTTTTGCCTCAGTATGAGGGATGTCCGAAATTTGTGAAAAATATTGGTCAAGCATTGCTTTTGTAATATGAATGACTGAAAAGGGCTAAAGGGAAGAATAGAGATAGCAGGAACTGCAGAGGCTGGAGAATCCGAGACAACAAGGTGCAGAGCTGGATGAACACAGCAGGCCAAGCAGCATCAGAGGAGCAGAAAGGCTGACGTTTCGGGCCTAGACCCTTCATCAGAAATGGGGGAGGGGAAGGGGGTTCTGAAATAAATAGGGAGAGAGGGGGAGGCGGATAGAAGATGGATGGAGGAGAAGATAGGTGGAGAGGAAACAGACAGGTCGAAGAGGCGGGGATGGAGCCAGTAAAGGTGAGTGTAGGTGGTGAGTCAGGGAGGGGATAGGTCAGTCCAGGGAGGACGGACAGGTCAAGGGGGCGGGATGATGTTAGTAGGTAGGAGATGGGGGTGCGGCTTGAGGTGGGAGGAGGGGATGGGTGGGAGGAAGAACAGGTTAGGGAGGCAGGGATGAGCTGGGCTGGTTTGGGATGCGGTGGGGGGAGGGGAGATTTTGAAGCTTGTGAAATCCACATTGATACCATTGGGCTGCAGGGTTCCCACGCGGAATATGAGTTGCTGTTCCTGCAACCTTCGGGTGGCATCGTTGTGGCACTGCAGGAGTTGAAATGGTTAGAGACTGGGAGGTGCAGTTGTTTGTTGCGAACCGAGCGTAGGTGTTCTGCAAAGCGGTCCCCGAGCCTCCGCTTGGTTTCCCCCGATGTAGAGGAGGCCACAACAGGTACAGCGGATGCAGTATACCACATTGGCAGATGTGCAGGTGAACATCTGCTTGATGTGGAAAGTCTTCTTGGGGCTTGGGATGGGGGTGAGGGAGGAGGTATGGGGGCAGGTGTAGCACTTCCTGCGCTTGCAGGGAAAAGTGCCGGGTGTGGTGGGGCTGGAGGGGAGTGTGGAGCGGACAAGGGAGTCACGGAGAGAGTGGTCCCTCCGGAAAACAGATAAGGGTGGGGAGGGAAAGATGTCTTTGGTGG
>NW_025975534.1:0-7885 GCF_021869965.1 Rhincodon typus
TGTGTAAAGCCACAAAGCAAAAGCTCCAAACAAAAACCAAGAACTGTGGATGCTGGAAATCTGAAACAAAAACAGAAATAGCTGGTGACACTCAGCAGGTCTGGCATTATCTGTGGTGCCATCTGAGAGCAGAGTCAACGTTTCCACCTGACTTTTGTTGCACAAAGCTCCAGTTTTGTCCTGGAGTTTGACACAGTATCATATTTCCAATTCAGGCAGTTTCAGCCAATGAAGAGTGATTGGTTCACTCTGGTTGGAGGACCAACTTCACCTGAAAACACAAAATGCTGCAAATCACAGGTAGTCAGGCAGCATCCGTGGAGAGAGAGTAAACTAATGTTTCTGGTCTAGATGACCCTTCAGTGCTGGCATGAAATGTGGAGGGGCAGCATTTATGCAACACTGGGGGGGTGGATGGCTGGAGTGCTGGGGGAGAAAGGGTGTTGATATTGCAGATTAAGTGATTGGAATGTGAGAATGGCAGAACAATGGTGTGTATAACTGTCAGACAGGAAAGGACAGATGGTCACATGGAGTTGGGGGAGGGGAAAGAAGACATGGTGACAGAGAATGCAACAAGTAAAGCTTAAAAAAAGGGAAGAAATGGGAGTGAATTCACAATCTGATGGTGTTGAACTCAATATTAAGTGCTGAGGGTTTCAAATTGCCTCGGCTGAAGATGAGATATTGTTCCTCCAGTTTGCACTGTGATTCGCTGGAGCATTGAAGCATGCTGAGGACAGACAAGTGGGCATGGGAGCAGGACAGTGCGTTAAAATGACCGGCTACGGGAAGGCCGGGTTGTGCACGGACTGGAGGTGTTCTGCAAGGTGGTCACTCAAAATATCTCCAATCTTCACTGCTTACAGTTCCTCAACATGTAGCGTTATCTACGAATTTTGAGATTCATGATCTACCTTATTAATGTATATCAGGAAAAGCAAATGTTCCAATACCAACCACTGGGGAATGCCACGACAAACCTTCCTCCAGCTTGAAGAATATCCATTGATCATTTCTTCATTTCTTCTCAGGAGAGAATTTTTTTCTGAGGATGAGCTCACGGAACTCAATTCCTCAGAGAGTAATAATGGCAGTCATTAAAAATATTCAATGCAAGGGTTAAAGTCAAAGAATATTGGGAGCAGACCAGAAACTGAGACCACAATCGGATCAGTCACGACCTGATCGATGGCAGAGTGGGTTTGAGGGCCCAATGGCCTATTCTTGCTGCTGAACTGCATTTCTTGTTGTATTGGTGTTGGTGAGTAGCTCAGTGAGACCGGGGCAGTGAAGTGGGGGGTGTATCTCACCAGAGAGAAGGTAAATCTGAGATCATTGTGGAAGATTGGAGAGAAACTGAAAGAGAAAGGCAAATTCAGGAAATGTCTGGATGATGCTACTCGTCCCAATCTATCAGAAAATGTAGAATTCCTGTTAAAATATTTGAGTGTTGTTGTACACTGTCTAGTTTCTGAATGAATACATAATACCACTAATTCTGACAATGGAGTCTGTATACTAACAAAAGAAATTTCTGGAGAAACTCAGTAGGTCTGACAGCAGCTGTGGAAAGGAAGCGGAGTTGATATTTCTCTCCTCAGATGCTGCCAGACCTGCTGAGTTTCTCCAACCATTTTTGTTTTAGTTTCAGATTTCCAGCATCTTTGTACTTAAATGGAATCTTTATGTTGCTTTTGATTATGTCTAATCCTTCGTTACAAACGCATCATGGGGTGGCCTTACTTTTATCCTTTATTTTTATTTCCAATTCATTTTAACCTGTAATATTTAACACCCAGTTATGACCAGCTTCTGGCCAGACCCTCTCTGATGTCACTGTCACATCATCAAAGCTGCATTTAGAGTTTCAGCCCCAGTCCATTTGTGTATTTGACTCTCAGTCCATAAACCTTTTTCTCAGGTATGAGACCTTGTTCTTGTGTGCAGATGCTGCTTTTCTCAGTGTTTGAATTCTCACTTTTCTTGTGTCCCTATTATCTAGATCTTGTGCCTTCACTCTGGGTGTGATGATGGACTGACTGTGTGTTAGAAGGAGCTGGCTGCACTTTTCCTCATGCTGAGGAATCACCACATTCTTTTTGGTTCCCACAAGAATTGACTGTTCAAGAAAGAGAAAAGAACATCTCTGGTAACTTAAGGTCAGATGAGGTGAAAGGTTTCCATATGTCCATTTCTCCATATATAATGGTCTATGAGAGAGAGTATAGGTATCTGCCAGATTTGCTGCTTCACTGGTCTTGAGTATTTGATGCTCATCTAAATAAGTTTCTACATTTGAAAGACTTTTTTTTCAATCATTCCATGATAATGATTTCCTTTGCATTCTCAAAACGTTTTTCTAATTTGACTGATCGAAACCACTGCCATTTTGTCAGTCCAACTGCCTTCTCAGATGAGGTAAAATATGTTTCAACTCCATCCTTGTTCAATTACTTCAAGTTACATTACTTACAAAATAAAAACTGCAGGAAATAATTTATATTGGAGATATTATTGTCCAGATCCTTGTACACAAATCACAGAAAGCTAATGTGATGATATCACCAAATAATAGGAGGACATCTGATGGATTGCTCGTTATTACGAGGGGATGGGACGAGGGAAGTGAAGAAGTTTTGCACAGGGGACACACTCACCACGAACCAACTCAAAAAGACTAACGGCTGAATGTGGAACCGTGCATGACAGAAGCTTATTTGGTTTTCCAACAGGCATCAGTTCTTGGCAGTTTTCAATTTAAACATTGAACATTTTCTTGGTGAAAATAGTTTGGAAGATAAGTTGTGAAGAGAATCTAAAGGGTATTCAGATTCAGTGATGGTCAGTGCATGGGTAATGTACTGTCTGATGTGATATTTCTCAGGAACAATTGATAAAGTGTCTTTAATTTAAATGGGGAGATGTTCATAGATCGTAGAATCCCTACAGTGTGGAAACCGGCCCTTCGGTGAAGCAAGTCCACACCAGAGCATCCCACCCAGACCCATCTCCCTATAATCCACCTAATCTACACATCCCTGAATGCTATGGGCAACTTAGCATGACCAAGCCACCTAGTCTGCACATCTTTGGACTGTGGGAGGAAACCAGAGCACCCAGAGGGGACCCACACATACACGGGGAGAATGTGCAAACTCCACGCAGTCCGAGGGTGGAATTGAACCCGGGTCCCTGGCACTGAGAGGCAGCAGTGCTAATCACTGAGCTACTACACTGTCGCCTGTGTTGCAGGACTCCGAGGTACAGAAGGATCTCAGTGTTCTGGGATATGAATCACACTGAATTAGTCTGCAGGGATAGCAAGTGATTAGGAAGACAAAAGGATGTTTTTGTTTTCCCCATGTGTTCATGGAATGACAGCATCATTGGCTGGGCCAGCATTTATCCCCCATTCCTATTAGCTCTTGAGAAGGTAGGAGTGAACTGCCTTATTAAACCACTGCACTTCATAAAATTTTTTTTTTGGAGAAACAGAATGGAGCAGACATTAAACTGCAGCTTTCTATTTTCCCGCTCCCAGTTTAATGTTCAACCATTCAGTTTCTATGGAGTTAGAGACTGGAACCTCATTGGTCTCCGAGTTTATATCTCGCATAACACAACAGGGAATGAGTTACAAACTGGAACCTAATTGATGGGATCAGGGATTTTTCATACAGCATAACACATACCAGGGAGTTAGTAACAGTTTGAAATCTGATAGAGGGATTGGGGTAATTTATGTAGAGTTATAGAGGGGGATGGGCAACGAATGCTGGCCTAGCCAGCACCACCCTCATCCTGTGAACGAATAAAGAAAAGAAAAATGTAACAGGTACCGTAAGTGAGTTACAGACTGGAATATAATGAAGGGGTTCAGGATTGTTTATATTTCACATAATATACATGGGAGTGAAGTACAGATTGGAATCTAATCAAAGCGTTCAGTTTGGTTTGTGTAGAGAATAACAATCAAATGAGTGAGTTACAGATCAGAATCTAATCAAGGGCATTCAGGATGGTTTTATACAGAATAACAAATACCCATGTGTGATTTATAGACTTGAATCTAATCGAAGGGTTTGACATGGTTTTAAAAATTGGGTCAAACTTGAGAGGCATAAAATTTGGGGTGTGGTTTGGGCAGGAAGTGTAATTGGAAGGGGGCAAAATGGGAAGGTGTGCAATGGAGGGAGTGGCAGCACAAAACATAGGGTAAGTGTACATTGTGAACAGGCACAAATGTGGGGCAGGGACAAGATTTGGGGAAGGTCAGAAATTTGGAAGGGGGGTGAGTGCCAAATCTAAGGTGGTGGGAGGAGGATGGAGAACAACATTTAGGGAGATGCAACTTTGGGGGCATGAGAATAGGGGGAACTTAAGGCATGCATAATTTTCGGGGGGGGGGGCTCCAAATTATTGGAAGGTGCATAATTTGTGGAGGGCCTGCAAAAAGCTCAGGGGGATGGGCAAGTACAGGGGCATAAAATAAGGGGTGAGAAGGGCAAAGAGATAGGGTGGGGGGGCTGAAAATGAGGGCATGCAATATGTTGTGGTCAGTATTTTCAGGTGAAGAATTTGGCAGGAGCACAACTTGGGGGGTGTGCAAAATTTTGGGGGGCACAGCAAAATAGTGGGTGTTGTGTAATTGTGGGCATGTGAAGACATGGTGGGTGGTAAAAATCAAAAAACTTTGCTGTGTCCATTCTTGGGGGATGCCGCACAAACATTGGGGAGGGGTGAGGTGTGGGTTGGGGGGGGAACCAATATTCCGAAGTGTGGAAAAAAACTTGGCAGTCCAAGATTTGAGAGGGCGCAATATGAGTGAACTACCAAATGTGGTGGGGACACAACCTGTCCGAGGTCTACAGAGAGGTGGGGTTTGAAAAGAGACGTGCGAGGGGAAAAGAGGGAGAGAGAACAAAAACAAGGGGAATATAAAGAGATGTAAAGAAATGTTGGGAAAAAGGAAAAGAGCACAGACAGCCACAGAAAGGCAAGAGCCAGACAGAGAGAAAAACACCATGTAAGAGAGAGGGAATAGAAGAGAAGTAAAGGGAAAGAAGTACAGAGAGAGGGAGAGAGAGAGAGACAGAGAGGCCCACACAGTGCTTGAAAGACAGAGAGAATCAGAATCATACAGCACGGAAACAGTGCCATCAGTCCAGACAGTCCATGCCAAACATAACCCTGAACGAAACTAGTTCCACCTGCCTACTCCTCGCCCATATCTGCCAAAACCTGGATACAGTAAGGCCTGTCTTGCCAAAACTTTCCTATTCTTGTACTTATCTAGGTCTTTTAAATGTTATAACTGTGCCTGCACCCACCACTTCCTCAGGATGTTCCTTCCACACACAAACTACTATGTACAAAATTCACCCCCATGTTTTTTTTAAAAATTGCTCTCCTCGCACTGTAAAAATATATTCCTGAGTCTTGAAATCCCCCATCGTTGGGAAAAGGCACTTACCATTAACCCTGTCTGTACCCTGCATGATTTTATAAACCTCTTCTTATAACTCAAAGTCTCCATTCACAGCAACATCCTGGTAAATCTCTTCTGAACACCTATTCTCAAAGGACTGAGCAATGAAGGCATGTGGTAAACACTTCTTTAATCACCCTGTCTGTATGTGATGCAAGCTTCAAAGAATCATGTACCTGAACCCCGAGGGAGAGAGAAATTGGGGGGTGTAGGGGGGGAGATGAAAAAAGTCCAAGACAAACAGGAGTTAAGGAAAGACATGGAGAGATGGAGGAGGGGATAGTCACCATTCCAGTGAGTCCCTGATCTCTCAATTCTCTTTCACATCCCCCTCTCCCATGAGGGACAGACCCTGCTCTTGGACTCTGCTGCAATCAAGATGTTTATTTAAAATCGATCAAAACTGGCATTGAGATTCCAACAGCACACACACACAGACACACACACAGACAGACACAGAGACAGAAACCCTCTGATACTCACCTACTGCTCCATCCACATGGTAAAAAGCACAATGGCTGCCAGGGCCTACTTTAAATACCTTCAGGTTTGTCACTCAAAGGCCACTCTCTGCCCAAATCCCAGTTTATCCAGTCAGCTCCCAGCCTCCTCTACCTAGATGGCAACTTTCCCTGATATGGAGCACTCCAAGAGGCATCTTCATAAGCTTAGAGGTGGTGTGAGAGAAAGCAGCAGCTCAGTAGTTTTGTCTGCACTCCCTCTTGTTTGTCCGCCTCCTTCCCTCACACACTGGACCCAGACTGAAAATCCAGAGACAAAGCTGCCATTTCAAACCAGCAGTAGCCACACACAGGCTCTTTAGACAACGGAACACAGGCTTCAGCAATCAATGCACACACATTTATTCCACAAAGGAACACAGGATTTTCACACAGATCAACAGAAGGTGTGAATGGGACTGAAATGAACAAGTCAGCAAGTTTACTTTTAATGAGTTTGAGAATTCTACAAATGAATCAATCTATTTTACAAACAGTGATTGCACACATTTACTGTACAAGTGAACCTGAGTTTATGAAACGCATCAACCCTGGCATTATCAAGGGACATTATGTCTGTGTGTATCTTTATATTCACATCCATATTTATATGTGTATGTGTTTCTGCCTGTGTCTGTATGACCTGCTGTCTGCAATAGGACACACTGTCCCGGAAGAGTATATCTGTAAGTCTTAGAATCCCTACAGTGTGGAAGCAGGCCATCTGGCCCGTAAAGTCCGCATTGACCCTCCAAACAGCATCTTACCTAGACCCACACCCATACCTTATTGCTACAACCCTGCATTTCACAGTGCCAATTCACCTAACCAGCACATCTTCGGACTGTGCAAGGAAACCCACACAGACACAAGGAGAACGTGCAAATTCCACACAACATCTGTGTGTATCTGTGAATCTGTTTTTGTGCCTCTGTACACGAGTGTGTATGTCTGTGCATCAAGCTCTGCTTGCAATGGGGCATACTTCAAATGAGTGAATTAAAACGTGATGAATCAGAGTCACAGTCTTTCTCTCTGGTGTTCAAAGTGATACAGTGTCATCCTTTGCTGGCCTCCCCATGTCACATCACAAGCACCGCATATTTCCCTGTTCTACTGCATTTGCTTCCTGGTCCTCCAGGGGGATGGATCAAAGTTTTAGTAAGAACCTGCAGTCATTTGTGAACTCGTTGGTGTCCCAGCAGGTGGGACGACCGAGTAAAGCCTTTCCTACAGAGGGATCGGGTAACAAATTCTCACCACTGTGTATTCACTGGTGTCTCCAAGTTTTGTGAACAGCCAAATTACTTTCGACACACAGAGCTGGGGAAAGGCCTCTCCTCATTGTGACTGCATTGGTGTGTCCGCATGTCATATCTGCGTTTAAACATCTTCTCACAGTGCGAACATTTGAAAGGTCTCTCATCAGTGTGAACCAGTTGGTGTACCTTAAAGTGGGATAACTGAGAGAATGCCTTGCCGCACTCGGAGCAGGGGAATGGCCTCTCCCTAGTGTGAACTCGCTGATGTGTCAACAGGTAGGATGAGTCACTGAATTCCTTCCCCACACTCGAGGCAGACAAATGGTCTGTCGCCAGTGTGAGCTCGCTGGTGTTTCAGCAGGTGGGCTGACCGAGTGAATCCCTTTCCACACTCGGGACAGATGAATGGCCTTTCCCCAGTGTGAACTCGCTGGTGTCTTGACAGGCTGGATGAGTCACTGAATCCCTTTCCACACTCTGAGCAGATGAATGGCTTCTCTCTAGTGTGAACCCGCTGGTGTGCCAGTAGGTTGGATGAGCCACTGAACCCCTTCCCACAGTCAGGGCAGATGAATGGTCTCTCCCCCGTATGAACTCGCTGGTGTTTCAGCAGGTTGGCTGATCGGGTGAAT
>NW_025975535.1:0-3550 GCF_021869965.1 Rhincodon typus
TGCTCTAGGGAAAACATCCCAGTCTGTCCAATCCTGAAACTCTCCAGTCCCAGGCAACATCCTGGCAAATCTCCCTGCACTCTCTCCAGTGCTGTTACACACCTCCTATAACGTGGATTCCAGAACTGCTCACAATACTCTCTCTGTGACCTAACCTGACCTGTTCTTAAACACTATACTTTGGCTAATAAAAGCAAATATCCCATATGCCATCTTAACTACTTTATCCACCTTCCCTGGTACTTTAAGGGATGACTGTACATGCTCACTCAGGTCCCTCTGATCCTCGGTGCTTCCCAGGGTCCTACTCTTCATCATGTGTTCCCTTGCCTTGTTTGCCCTGCCCTAATGCATCACCTCACACTTATCCGGATTGAATTTCATCGTGAAGTGAATTGAACTGTAAGAGTTTCGAAGAAGCAATGTCTTATTGCAGCAGAGCTTTACCCAACTGATTCCTGGGATAACAAGGTGTAGAGCTGGATGAACACAGCAGGCCAGGCAGCATCAGAGGAGCAGGAAAACTGACGTTTCCGGCCTAGAAGACGGGTCTAGGCCCTAAACGTCAGCTTTCCTGCTCCTCTGATGCTGCTTGACCTGCTGTGTTCATCCAGCTCTACACCTTGTTATCTCAGATTCTCCAGCATCGGCAGTTCCTACTATCTCTGATTCCTGGGATGACAGTTTTGATGTTTGAGGAATGTTTTCTCTCACCGACCCTGAGTCCTGACTTCGAGCTCTGACCCTGAACCTGATCAAGTCTGACACTGAGCCATGACCCCAAGCCCCAACCGTGACCTCTGAACCAGAGCTTACTTGTGCACTGCGGCAGGTTACAGGGTCGTTCCTGGAAAGTTTCCCCGGTGCAGTTCTGGTGTCTCCAACAGGAACGGCTTCGGGTCTTGGTGCTAGGAAACTCTGTGTCTGTACAGTTCCTGGAGCAACGAGTCCATGGGGACCAAGGGGAAAACCCATCAGAGTCTAGAGAATAACAGAGAGAGTGAGGGTGTGAGGGTGAAGGGACAGAGAGAAGGAGAGAGCAAGAGAGAACGAGAGTAATGGAGAGAGTGGGGGTGAATGGAGAGAGTGAGAATAATAGAGGACACAAATGGTGAGAGTGAGAGAGTAACAGAAACAGAGAGAGAGAGGGAGAGGGAGAGAGAGCGAGAGAGGGAAAGAGAGAGAAAGAGAGAGAAAGAGAGAGTAACAGGGAGATGGGAACCTATGCAAGGAATTAGAGGAAGGTAAATCAAGGACAAGTTCAAAAGACAAAAATGGGAATAAGAAAAGTGATAAGCGGAGAAATTGAGGGGCAGGATCAAACTGGGACACAGTGAAAAATAATGGGAACACACAGTATTGTTAAAAATACAAGCCTTAAGGCTTTGTATCCTAATGCACAAAACATTTGCAATAAAATGGGTGAATCAATTGTGCAACTAGATTAAATCATGTACGAGATATTCGGGACTATGGAGATATGGCTGCATGGTGACCAGGGATGGGAGCTGAATACCCAGGGATATTCAGTATTTAGGAAGGTGGACAGAAAGGAAAAGGCAGCAACGTCACACTGCTGGTTAAAGTGGAAATTAACACAATAGTGAGGAAGCATATTAGCTCCGATGATGTGGAATCTGTATGGGTAGAACTGAGAAACATCAAGAGTGTTGTATACAGCCCCCCAAACTGTAGGGGTGATATTGGGACTGGCATTAAACAGGAAATTAGAGACACATGCTATAAAGGAATGTATGTAATCATGGGTGACTCTAATCTGCATATGGATTGGACAAATCAAATTAGTAACATTACCGAGGAGATAGAATTCCTGGAGTAAATATGGGATGGTTTTCTGGACTAATACATTAAGGAATTACCTGGAAATCAGGCCATCCTAGATGAGGTATTGTGTAATGAGAAAGGAATAATTGATAATCTAGCTGTGTGAGGCCCCTTGGGGAAGAGTGACCATAATATGATATGATGGGGCGGCACTATGGCTCAGTGGTTAGCACTGCTGCCTCACAGTGCCAGGGACCCAGGTTCAATTCCACCCTCAGGCGACTGTCTGTGTGGAGTTTGCACATTCTCCCCGTGTCTGCGTGGGTTTCCTCCGGGTGCTCCGGTTTCCTCCCACAGTCCAAAGATGTATGGGTTAGGTGGATTGGCCATGTTAAATTGCCCATAGTGTCCAGGGATGTTTAGGCTAGGTGGGTTAGACATGGGAAATGTAGGGGGATGGGTCTGAGTGAGATGCTGTTCGGAGGGGCTGGTGTGGACTTGTTGGGCTGAATGGCCTGCTTCCACACTGTAGGGGTCCTATGATTCCTCATTAAGATGGAGAGAGACGTAGTTGATTCTGAGTGTAGGATCCTGAATCTAAATAGAGGAAACTACAATGATATGGGGCATGAGTTGGCTCTGATAGATTGGGGAACATTACTGAAAGGGATGACGGTAAAAACGGAATGGTAAACATTTAAAGAGTGCATTGGTGAACTGCAACAATTGCTCATTCCCATCTAGTACAGAAATGAAATGGGAAAGGCTGAAAAACCATGGCACAGAGGGGAAAAATACAGACAGTATTAGATCCAAGGAAAAGGCATACAAATTGGCCAGAGGAAAGCAATGGATCCAAAACTGGCTTCATGGCAGGAGACCCAGGGTGGTGGTAGGAGGCTGTTTGTGAGACTGGAGCCTGGTGTGCAGTGGTGTACCACAGGGATCAGTGCTATGAGATCAAGGACCACGAAAGGTTACCCGGATGGTTGAGAGTGAGGGGGAAGGTGTTACGTTAGAGGAGGATATGAACAGATTGGTCAGATGGTTCAGTCAGTGACAGATGGAATTTAATCCTAATAAATGTGAGGGGATGCACCTTGGAAGGAGTAACAAGACAAGGGAGTACTCAATGGATGGCAGGGAATTAGGAAACTCAGAGGAACAGCGGGATCTTGGGGTGTTTGTCAGATCCGTGAATAGGTGATAGGACAGGTGAATCGGCTAGTTAAGGCAGCATATGGGACTTATCAGTCAAGGTGTAGATTATAAGGGCAGGGAGGTTATGTTGGAGCTGTGCAGGACTTTGAGGAATGGAATACACTGCCTGGTTTGGTTGGTGGGGGGGGGTGGTCGTGGTGGTGTAGTTAAGGCAAGAAACCTCACAACATTTAACAAGTACTTGGATGAGGAGTTGAAATGTCATACCATTTAAGGATATGGGCCTAGTGCGGGCAAGTGGGACAAATGAAGATCTGGTGTAGCTTTGGTGGTACACACTCAATGGCTTGAAGGATCTCTTCTGAACTGTATAGTTCGATGTGATGACAATTGGGAGCAGTTTAGAATTCAACAAAGCAGGACAAAGGGATTGACTAAGGAAAGGAAAATAGAGTACGAGAATAATCTTCTGGGGAACATAAAAACTGACTGTAAAAGCTTCACTTGGTATGTGAAGAGAGAAGGACTGGTGAAGAGAAACATAGGTCCCTTACAGTAAGAAACAGGGGAATTTATAAATAACTGACCAAACAAATACATAGAT
>NW_025975535.1:3650-5132 GCF_021869965.1 Rhincodon typus
CTAGGCCTGAAACGTCAGCTTTCCTGCTCCTATGATGCTGCTTGGCCTGCTGTGTTCATCCAGCTCTACACCTTGTTATCTCAGATTCTCCAGCATCTGCGGTTCCTACTATCTCTCAAACAAATACATAATTTTGTTCTGTATTGACAAAGAAGGACACAAATAACATACCAGAAATGTTTGGGAATGCAAGTTTTGTTGAGGGGGAGGAACTGGAGAAAATCAGTATTAGTCAGGAAATGGTGTTGGGGAAATTGATGGGATTGAATGCAGATAAATCTCTAGGGCCCATTCATCTACATTCCACAGTATTTAAGGAAGTGCCTCTGGAAATAATGGATGCACTGGTAATCACCTTCCAAGATTCTTTAGACTGTGGAATATTATACACCGGTCAGCCTGACATCGGTCATGGCCATTACCAAAGATTTAATGGCAGAGAACTGAATCCTATGAAATGCTAACAGGTCTATACAAATCCGGGGGTTACAGCCTAAGGATCTGGGGTAGACCATCTGGGACTGAGATGAGGAGAAATATCTTCACCCAGAGAGTGGGGAGCCTGTGGAATTCTCTGTCACAGAAAGTGGTTGAGGTCAAAACAATGAATATTTTCAAGAAAGAGTTTGATACAGTTCTTAGGGGTAAAGGATCAGAGAGGATGGGGAGAAAGCAGGAACAGGGACTGAGCTGGATGATCAAACATGAAAGTATTGAGTGGTACACCAGGCTCAAAGTGCCATATGACTCACTCCTGCTCCTAGTCTTACCTGGTAAACTGACAGGTTCCCTTGTTGGCACAGACACTGAAAGAAAGAGAAATTCATTACTGGATTGGGAATAGTCTGCCCTGCCTCCAGACCCCAGCCCACATCAGCACAGCTTGGAGGCTGAAAGGGAAGGGTCCTCAGGACCCCAGGTTCACTCTCACTCACTCACTCTATCATCATCCAGGAGGACACTGGGGGGCTTCCTCACACTCACCCTCGTTCAACACACACCCCTCCTCAATCCCTCACTCTCCCAATCCCTCATCTTTCCCAATCCCTCACCCCTCCCTATCCCTCGCTCTTGTCCATCCCTCACCCCACCCCATCCCTCGCTCTGTGCCCTCCGCATCCCTTGTTCTCCCCCTTCACTCCTCCCCAACCATCGCACTCTGCAACCCTCACTTTCCCCATCCCACACCCTTATCCATCCCACACCCTGCCCCAATTCCTCATCCCTCATCCTCCTCATCCCTCATCCTCCTCATCCTCACAGTATTCTATCCTCTATTGCACCGATGCACCTTGCCCTCACCTTCCCTCATCCTCAGTGACTCTCACCCTCCCTCACCCTCACCCTCCCTCATCCTCAGTGACTCTCACGCTTCCTCACTCTCATGCTCCCTCACCCTCATCCTCATCCTCAGTGACTCTCATCCTCAGTGACTCTCACCCTCAGTGACTCTCACCCTCAGTGACTCTCACCCTCAGTGAC
>NW_025975535.1:5142-6307 GCF_021869965.1 Rhincodon typus
CTCACCCTCAGTGACTCTCACCCTCAGTGACTCTCACCCTCAGTGACCCTCATCCTCAATAACTCTCACTGTCCCTTGTCCTCACCTTCCTCATCCTCAGTGACCCTCACCCTCCCTCATCCTCAGTGACTCTCACCTTCCCTCACCCTCACACTCCCTCAACCTCAGTGACTCTCACCCTCCCTCACTCACCCTCACCCTCCCTCACTCTCCCTCACTTGCCCTCATCCTCACCCGCCCTCACCCTCAGTGTCTCTCACTATCACCCTGCCTCACCCTCAGGGACTCTCACCTTCCCTCACCCTCAGTAACCCTCACCATCAGTGATCCTCAACCTCAGTGACCCTCCCTCACTCGCCCTCACCCTGCCTCACCCTCAGTGACCCTCACCTTCCCTCACCCTCACCCTCAGTGACTCTCACCCTCCCTCACCCTCACCCTCACCCTGCCTCATCCTCAGTGACCCTCACACTTTCTCATCCTCAGTGACTCTCACCTTCCCTCAGCCGCAGTGACTCTCACCCTCCCTCACCCGCAGTGACCCTCACCCTCCCCTCATCCTCAGTGACTGTCACCCGCCCTTGCCCTCACCCGCCCTTGCCCTCACCCTCGCCCTCACCCTCCATCGTCCTCGCCCTCGCCCTCCCTCTCGCCCTCACCCTCGCCCTCCCTCGCCATTGCCCTCACCCTCACTTGCCGTCACCCTCGCCCTTGCCCGCTGTCACCCTTGCCCTCGCCCTCGCCATTGCCATCGCCCTTACCCTCGCCCACCATCACCCTCACCCTCGCTCTCGCCATCGCCCTCACCCGCCATCGCCCTCACCCTCCCTCGATCTCGCCCTCACCCTCACTTGCTGTCACCCTCGCCCTTGCCCGCTGTCACCCTCGCCCTCGCCCTCACCCTCGCCATTGCCATCGCCCTTACCCTCGCCCACCATCACCCTCACCCTCGCTCTCGCCATCGCCCTCCCACGCCATCACCCTCACCTTCCCTCGATCTCGCCCTCACCCTCACTCGCCGTCACCCTCACCCTCGCCCTCATCAGCTGTCACCCTCACCCTCCCTCGCCCTCACCCTCACTCACCGTCACCCTCACCCTCACCCTCGCCCTTGCCCTCCCTCGATCTCGCCCTCACTCGCCATCACCCTCGCCATCGCCCTCAC
>NW_025975535.1:6407-7884 GCF_021869965.1 Rhincodon typus
CCCCCTCGCCCTCGCCATCGCCCTCACCCTCGCCCTCGCCCGGCCCCTCTCCCTCGCCCACCCCCTCGCCCTCGCCCGCCCCCTCGCCCTCGCCCTCGCCCGCCCCCTCGCCCTCACCCTCGCCCACCTTCACAGTCCAGACTCTGACAAAACTTAAAGTCGACTCTTGGTCCAACACAGTCTCTGCCGCCATTGGTTGGTGCTGGGCTTGAGCAGTCACGTGATCTGGTCATGTGACCGATTCCACCACAGCTGCGGGAACAGGAAGTCCAGGGGCTCCATGTGGAAAAAACTCCATCAGTTACACACACAGTGAATGAGCAGTTCAGTCGTCCATTCCTACATGTACTGAGTGGGAACACAGAATGGTCAGTACAGATCTCACTCTAATCCCACATTGCCACACCACGCCCACAGCCTGGAATGCTATGACTTTTCAAATGCTCATCCAAGTACTTTCTAAAGGTTGTGAGATTTCCCAACTCCGACCCTCCCAGACAGAGCATTCCACAGCCCCACCATCCTCTGGGTGAAAATGCTTTTCCTGAAACCCCCTCTAAATCCTCCGCCTTTCACTTTAAAATGATGCCCACTTGTTATTGATGCCTCAACTAATGGGAATAACTACTTGCTACTCATACTATGTGTGCCCCTCATTATCTTACACACCACTATCAGGTTCCCCCCCCTCCCACTCAACCCTCTCTGCTCTAAAGAAAACAACCTGAGCTTACCCAGCCTCCATTCATCGCTGGATCGTTCCACCCGAGGCAGCATCCTGGTGAATCTCCTCTGCACCCCCTCCAGCACAATCACATCCAATTACCCACTGCTCATTTTCCTGAACCTTGCAACTTCTGCAGTCTCTTTACTGGCTCTTTCACTTTTGAATTAATGTACAGATCAGTGCTGACTGATTCCGCTCAGTGAGAAGGTTCTGGAATGTTCCTTACCAGTTGCTGCATTCGTGTTGGAATATGGCCCCTGATGGGATCTCCTCCTGAATCTCTGCACCATCGTCCGCCAGGATAATTGGAGGGACTGATGGGTTTATGGAGTGATTCTGAAATAACTGTAGAATATCCTCCTTTATTACACAGGGACATTCCTAGACAGGAAACAGGCAGGTTTAAGAGATTCAGAATTAGGAACTGGAGCAGGCCATTCAGCCCTTTGAGCCTAAAATCCCATTGGACATGCAAAAGCCATATCTTTATATTGTTCTGTGTTTTTGAGTGAGGACTGAAAAGGGAAAGCAGATTACAGACACTCAGTGTGTTTGCTGTTTACACAGCTATAGGAGATTGGTTTCACAGGTCGGCGCAACATCGAGGGCCGAAGGGCCTGTACTGCGCTGTAATGTTCTATGTTCTATGTTCTAAAACAAGCTACAGACAAACTGGGGTGCCACAGGGATCAGTGCTGGGACTCCAGCTATTCACAATATATATTAATGATCTGGATAAGGGAACAAAAT
>NW_025975536.1:0-7884 GCF_021869965.1 Rhincodon typus
CCATTAAGAAATCAGTACTGGTTCTCCCGAATTAACCAACATTTTCCCAAATGACCATTAATTATATTTAAAATAACTGTTTCTGCAAGTTACCGCACCACTGAAGTTAGCTGACTGATCTAATATTTGCTGAGCTTATTTTTACACACCCTTTTGGAAATAAAAAAGGTGACAGATTTTCAATTCTCCAGTCGTTTGGCATCTCGAGTCTAGGGAAGACTGAAGGATTATGGTCAGTGCCCTGAAATTTCCACTCACTTCTTTCAATATCCTTGGACGCAACTTTCCGTTCACAGAGCCTTGTCATCTTCAAGTACCAATAGCTAATCCAATATCTCCTCTTCAATTATAAATCCTTCTCCTGACTGGGATTCCTCCTTTATCAGCATAGTCTGGCAAAACTCCTTTCTTAGTAAATACAAATGCAAAGTGTTCATTTAACACCTCAGCCACGCCCCTCATTTCCATGTGCAGATGCCCTTTTTGTTCCTCAATCAGCCCCACTTCTTTGACCAATCTTTTACAATTTACAAGTTTATTAAAGATTTGGAAGCAACGGTCCTTAGCTGCACAGCTACTGGGAAGCTCTGCACATGTCCATTCACAGGCCAATAAATGGCTTCCACTTTCAGAAGCCACTGCTGCGCATGGACCTCAGAGATCCATGTAGAAGTAGCGAAAAAAAATTATAGGGAAAATTGTTTAGGATTCTCCTTTATGTTAGCTGCTAGACTTGCTTTCATTACCCCTCTTTGCTACTCTTATTTGCTTTTTCACCTCCCCTCTGACCTTCTGTAATCAGCTTAGTTCTCAAATTGTATTTTCCACCTCAAACCTGTCATAAGCACAGATTTTGGCCTTTAATCAATCTTGATCTCCTGTTTTCTAGGGAGTTCTGGGTTTGCTTGCACTAGTTTCCCCTTTTAAGAGAACATATCTCAATGTGTCCAAACCATTTCTTCTTTGAATTCAGCCCAATGTACAGCTATAGGTTATCTTGCCAACCTTCAATTCCACTGCATTCAGTCCAGCTTTGCCCTTGGCCCATGAAGACAGCTTTCCCCCAGTTAACTGTTCTTATTCAGGATTATCCTCTGTCCGTTTCCACCTTGTGGTTCAATGATCACTGTCCCCTAATTCCTGCCCCCACAGACACTTGTTTGACCTGGTTTACCTTATTCCCAAGAAGCATGTCCAGATGTGCCTTCCTTCTTGTTAGACTGGACATGTACTACTGTAGAAATTTCTCCTGAACACAAATCTAGAAATGCTGTCCCTTACTGATCTTTACCCAGTCTGTACTCAAAATTAAAATCCCCCATTATAACCATTCCATGCTGTTTGCGCTGCTCTGTAATTTTCTTGCAGATTTGCTTCTCTACATCAGAATTAAAAACAGCTAGTGTAATGGTGGCCATAAAACCATTATCGATTGTCGCAGAAACTCATGGTTCACTAATGACCTTTAGTGATGGAAAATCTGCGTCCTTACCTGGTCTGTATACATGAGATCCAGATCCACAATAATAGTTGCACTTAAAATGTCCTATCAAGCCACTCAGTTGGACGGTAGCAGTTCAAGGAAGCAATTAGGGATGAACAAAATTTCTGGCCCAGTCAGTGATGACCACATACCATGTGAATGAATGAAAAAATTGGTGAAAAAAATTACCATTGTTGAATTCCCCAACATTAACATCCTGGTCATCATCAGTGACCAAACATTTTACTGGATGAATACAGCAGGCCAGGCAGCACCAGAGGAGCAGGAAAGCTCCAGACCTGAAACGTCAGCTTTCCTGCTCCTCTGATGCTGCCTGGCCTGCTGTGTTCATCCAGCTCTACAGCTTGTTTTCTCAGATTCTCCAACATCAGCATTTCCTACTATCTCATCCCTGGAATATCTGGATAATAAGGATACTTATATCAGGCTTCTATTTATTGAGTACAGCTCCGCCTTCAACACATTAATCCCAGCCAAACTAGTCTCCAAATTCCGACCCAGCTTCCTGACCCACAGATCGCAAATCAGTGAAGACAGACAACAGCACCTCTTCCATGATAATCCTCAACACTGGCGCCCTGCAACAATGCGTACTCAATCCCCTACTGTACTCCCTGCACACTCACGACTGTGTGGCCAAATTTTGTCCGAATGCCATCCACAGGCTGACAACACCATGTCGGTCGGATATTAAATAATGACAAAATCAGAATACCAGAAGGAGATGGAATGCTTGGTGTCATGGTGCAAAGATAAAAATCTCTCCCTCAATGTCAGCAAAACTGAAAAGAACTGATCATCAACTTCAGAAAGGAAAGAGGAGGGTATGCCCCTACCTACATCAATGGGGCTGAATTGGAGAGGGTCGAGAGAGTGTCAAGTTCCAAGGAGTGACAATGGCCAACAATCTGTCCTCCTATATAGATGCGATGGTCAGGAAGATAACGCCTCTTCTTCCTCAGGAGGCTTAGGAAATTCAGCATGTCCATAAAGACACTCAGCAACTTTTACAGATGCACCATAGAAAGCATTCTATCTAGGTACATCACAACTTGGTACGACAACTGCTCTGCCCAGGACCATAAAAAAACTACAGAGAGTTGTGAATATAGTCCAGACCACCACGCAAGACAAACTCCCATCAATGGGCTACATCTACACTTCTCATTGCCACGGAAAGGCAGCCACCATCATCAAAGACCCCTCCCGCCCCACTTATACTCTCTTCCAACCTCTTCTGTCAGGCACCAGATACAGAAGCTTAAACATGCGTACCAACAGATTCAAGAACAGCTTCTTCCCCGCTGTTGAAAGGACCTCTGTAATTTCAAATCTACGTGGATCCTGCTTTTGTGCACCTCCAACTGACCCGTAAACTTATATGCCTCGCTCTGTCTAACCACCCCATGATCTGTATATCCTTGTATGATCTGCCTGTACTGCTTGCAAAACAAAACTTTTCACTGTACTTAGGTACATGTGACAACAATAAATCAAATCAAAATCCATCATGGATTTATTGTCACTGGGCCAAATCATGAAACCCCCGCCAACAGCAACAGCGCTCAGAGTGCTAGAAGACTAACTACAGTACCTCAAAAAGACGACTAATCACCATCTTTTTCAGGGTAGGGGCTGTGGTGAGAGTAGGACGGGTAATAAATGTTGGCCTCACCAGCGCCACCCATAATCCACAAAACAAATTTGGAATAAAAACTGACCTTTGTGTTTAAACACTGGCTATAAGCTAAATACTGCAAATGCTGGAAAAATGAAGTAAGAACAGGAAAGGATAGAAACATTCAGGTCGGGCAGAATAGGGCTTCGGACAAGGGGTCAGTGATCTTAGTCTGCATTATTTATTGCCATCCTAACCTGAAATAATATTTCAGCATTACACCATGCATTATTTGCAATTTTCAAACCTAACAGTCTAATCAGTTCCCTCAGATGCATCTTAAATACTTTTAAAATGTAGAAGTACGAAATTTCATACATTAGATGTTTTTGCTCGCATGGGCAAGTTGATTGAAACGGTAGTTTGAGGGTTGGGCAAAAGCAAACAATGACTATTATATGCATATAGCCCAATCTTAGAGGCACAATAAAATTTACTTCAAATAAATTCAATTCACTATGCTCTTGTTATGGCTACCCAAAAGTCTAATTTGCCTACTCACCCCACCCCCACAAACATGTCTTGTACTGTATGATTGTACCTACAAATTCACTACACTACTATATAACATATTCCAGGTACACGTTTTTGGCATGCAGCTCACAATTTAAAAGGTATCTTTTTAAACTTAGTTTCAAAACTGACGATTTGCATAGAATACATGGGCTTAGATTACATACTGATCACTCATTTGACATAAAACTGGTAGTTCTTCAGAAAGAAGTGCATTTGGAATGTTATAGCTGAGAGTCATTTTCTCTCCTCTGATCTGAGCCCGAAATCTACGAGTGAAAAACTGAACCAAAACAATGGTTTTAGATGAATGGGATAATTAACTTTTCTTAAATGCTTTCCCTCCAACTTTGAAAACTGCTGGGCAGTGCACTCCAATGGATTTTTATCAGTTTGTTGCACTTGGCCCCCCCCCCGTCCGGATTTTGTCTTTGTTTCTGTTGGAGAGGAAGCTGTGCGCAGTCAGCGCCAGCCTCCACTGCCCCTTCATCTGTAGCACATGTGCCAATGCAGACATCACTTCGCACAGAATACGTAAATGTCACTGCACATTCACATGCCTACTGCAGCCGGTCTCAATGCAGCCAGCTGACATCATGGGCTGTGTCTGTGCACGTGCAGGAGCCATTTTGGCAATATTAATAATCATTCACCTTTAAAATAGATGAACGAGACATCCAGGGAACATGCTAAAAAGGGGAAAGCTGCAAAATCCCAGAGTCATAGCGCAGTATTAGTGTCCCTACCCCTGGACCGAGAGGCCTGGGCTCAAGTCTTACCTACTCCAGATGTGTGAGATTGCAACTTTGAGGAAGTCGATTAAAAATCATTTTCTGGCTCTATATATATATAGTATTCCTGTTCCAATGTTATATGTACAACTTATTTTTTAAGATCCAGAAATCACGAAGGGCATTGATAAAGATGAATAGCCAAGGTCTTTTTCTAGGGTGGGGGGAGTCTAAAACTAGAGGGCATAGATTTAGGAGAGAGTGGAAAGATGTAAAAAGGACCTGAGGAGTAATTTTTTCACACACAGGATGGTACATGTATGAAATGAGCTGTTAGAGGAAGCGGTGGAGGCTAGTACAATTACAACATTTAAAAGGCATCTAGATGGGTATATGAAAAGGAAGGGTTTAGAGGAATATGGGACAAATGTTGGCAAAAGGGACTAGATTAGATCAGGATGTCTGGTCAGTGCGCATGAGTTGGACCAAAGGATCTGTTTCGGTGCTCTACGACTCAATGACTCTAAATTAATGTGGTAAATATGGGTAACAGTGCGCAATGAACAGCAAAATGTGATCAAGTCTAATCCCAAAGATATTTCAGCAATTAACCTCAGATGCCAATGCCATCATCAAATCTCAAAAGGGATCAGAATTCTTCACTTTGCCAATCTGGCTTTAAAACTCCTTTTCAATACTCAATCTGTCACGAACTGCCTCAATGACTGCTCCCATTCTAGTCAGTCACCTTACTTTCTTCGATCCACGCTTCCCTGGACTCCAAAATGCCATTCCAGTACTCATTTACAAGCGCATCTTCAGCTCTTCGCCAACAGCAAGGTTCACCAAGCCACTACTTACACTGGATTTTTGAGCTTCCAGCTTGCTCAGCTGCATCCAGCAAACAGTGCTTGTCGGCTTTTCAACCTTCACTCCCAGCTGTACAAAACTATTAGTGGCACATGGTTACTTCTGAATTGCCATTGCCCCCACTTCTAAACGTTGATATTCCACTGTATTGGGACTCTTGGAGTCGTCACTACACAAAGTCAGTGTAGGCAAACAGCTCAGTTAACAGCAGAGGTAGTAAGAACTGCTGATGCTGGAGTCTGAGATAACAAGGTGTGGAGCTGGATGAACACAGCAGGCCAGACAGCAGAGGAGCAGGAAAGCTGACATTTCAGGTCTGGACCCTTCTTCAGAGTATGGGTGATACCCGATTTACAAACACCTAACTTACAAGCACTCATATATACGAGCAAGATCCCATGTAGGTGTATATTAATATTGTTTTTAAAAAATCCAACATGCAAATGTTTCCTTGTACCAAGAACGGCAATTTTATGGTCCAGTATTCTTCCAACTTGTGAACAAAATCAACTTGCAAATGTACTCAAGAACAGAACACGTTTGCAAACTGGGGATTGCAGTACTCTATAATATGGAGCCTGTCTGCTTCTCCAGCTGCCTGTAATGTTTGAACTCCTCTGCAGTGGCCCCCCCCAAATTGTCTTGAGTAACCAACTGAAAACTTTTGCAAAAAATCCCTCCCCTGCTGCTGGGTAGCACTGAAATGTTGCTAACAGTTTGAAACAGTCAAATGCAACACTTTGTTCCTTGGAACAGTGTACCCCAAGAGGTTACATTCTCACACAATGCTAGAAATGGATTGCACCAAATCAGCAGTTCTTGTCTATGCCTCCTCACAGCAATGCATGGAAGCTGGATCCCTCACAGCCCAGAATGAAGCATTAGGGGCTCTTTGAGAAGGCTTGGCTTCCTGACACGCACTGTGTAGGTCTACTAGCATGGGGACACACCATGACACTCATGAACCAAAATCCCAACAACCACAGTGAGAGATGAGGGCTAAGGAAATAAACTCCAACAAAATAATGGAGCACAAAGGCTGACTGATGCCCAAGTGTGTCATCTTTCTGCCAATTCCTGCAGCCAAGCCTATGCAAAGTTAGTACTTTTTCTTCTTTTGGACTCAACTTGTTAATGAAACCCAGAGTAAGGCAGAAAGGGACAAACATAAAAACAAGCAGTAAATAGGGCCAAAGCGGTTAAAAAAAAAGGTAAAGCGAGAAAACTAATAGATATTTTCTTGAATGTGCATAGTATTTGAAACAAAATATGTTAATTAATGACACAAATACAGATTAACATATGATCTTATAGTTGTTACAGAGGCCATGGTGACCAGGAGATCAAAGCTGAGAACTAAATATTCAGGGATGAGAGACTTTTCAAAAGGACAGGCAAGGAGGAAAGGGTGGTGGAACTGCACTATAAGTACAATAGCAAGAAATTATCTTGGATCAGAAGACATAGAATCCATTTGGATGGAAGTAAGAAACAGAAAAGGGAAAGAAGATACTCACAAATAACAAAGACAATACATCAATCATGGGCGACTGTAATCCTTAGACTGGGATAGTCAGATTCAGAGAGGAAGGCTTGAGGAAAAATTCATATAGTACATTCAGGACAGTTTCCCAGAATAATACAAAGTGGATACAACCAGGAAATCAGGCTATTCTTCACGTCTTCCCGACAGGTTTAAAAACGATGACAGAGGAACAGACCCCATAGGAAATGGTGACCATAACAATAGGATTTAGCATTCAGTTTGAAAGGGAGGAATTTAGTTTGGAAACAACTTTGCTAAGCTCAAATAAGAGTAATTACAAAGGCATGAGGTCAGAGCTAACAGGAGTGGATTGGAGGCAAGTTTAGCCGCAAAGACAGTTGAGGAACAATGACAGATGTTGTAGAAAATAGCTCATTGCTCATAGCAAAGATATATTCCAGCGAGGAAGGATATCTCTGCGAAAGGGATAAGCCAACCATGGTTAACCAGGAAAGTTAAGGATAACATCTAGAAAGGAAAATGTACAAGGTGGCAAAGATTGCTTGTAAGCCAGATAATTGGGAAAGTTTTAAAAACTCAAAAGGCAACTAATAATACAGCATTTAGAAATACATAATATGACAAGGTAGAGTCAGTGTAGCTTCATTAAGGCGAAATTCCCAACAAATTTGCTATAATTCTTTGGGGAGGTAACAAGCAGCATAGATAAAGGAGAAGCCATGGATACAATAACATATTTGTATCTCCAGAATGCTACTTAATAAGAAGAACTCAGGATGTTGGAATATTATCACTGATAGAGGAATAATCAATAGGAGACAGAGATTGGATAAAGGGCGTATTTTCATGACGGCAATTTGTAACTACTAGTGTGCCATAGGGATCAGTGATGGGTCCACAATTATTTATAATGAGAAAAATGAATGTACTATCACTAAGTTTGTGGATGACCCAAAAAGGTGAAAAGGCAAGTGGTGAGGATGACAAAAAGTCTGAAGATGAATACAGAAATAACAAGGCGTAGAGCTGGATGAACACAGCAGGCTAAGCAGCATCAGAGGAGCAGGAAAGCTGATGTTTC
>NW_025975537.1:0-7884 GCF_021869965.1 Rhincodon typus
CTGCTCCTCTGATGCTGCTTGGCGGTGCTGCGTTCAGCCAGCTCTACACCTTCTTATCTCGTGTACTTAATATCAATTTTTGTTTTCACAAATGAAATCAGATCATACAGCCTGTTCCAATTAGGCCAGACTTTTGAAATATGCAATGTCTTCCCTCTTGTCCAATCCTGGTCAGTGATATAGATCTGCCAATATGCCTTTGTTATCTCTAGTCTCAATAATTCAGATGCTGTTGTAGCCAAACCTCCCTCTGAATATTTGTTCTTATTCAAAACATTTGCTATCCATTTCCTAACTCTCATCAGATCATTTTGCCCTAGCGGACCCCTACGCTAACTGACCTACAATGGCACCTGGTTAAACGAAACCTCGATTTTAAAAGTTCTTACCATACTTTTTTAATGTCACTCTATCCTTGTCCAAATCCTTGTAAGCCCCCCCAGCTCTACAGCCCTGCAAGATATCTGTACTCCTCCGTTCTGGCCTCTAGCACATTCTTGATTTTAATTGCTCCACCATTGATCACAGTGTCCTCAGCTGCTGAGATCTTGGGCCCTGGAATTCCCTCCCTACCCATCCCCATCTTAATGATGTTCTCTGTTTGACCAAGCAATTATTCATCTATTCTGATATTTTTCCTTGTGGCTGTGTGCAAAAAAAAACTCCTGTGAAGCACTTAATGACATTTTTACTACAGATGGAGGTGCTGTTTAAATGCAAGTTCTTGTCATTTTAAGTTATTGTTACCACAAGAGAGGAAATACACTGTTGGTTCATTGTCTAGATATAGTTGTTGTATTGGCTGTCTACATCATGGCCCATTTCGTACTCAATTAGCTGACTTTGATTACAAGTGTAAGATATTGTTTATCAATCTGATTTGCACGGAATTTTTTTCTTTAACATCCAGGGAGGAAATGAAATGGCGTAAGTGGGTAGATGACTGGCTGGTTCATCTCATTTCACCCAATGTCTACCGCACTCCTGGAGAAGCCCTGGAATCTTTTGACTACATTGTGCGGGAGGGGAAATTCGGACCTTTTGAAGGATTTTTTGCGAAGTATTTTGGAGCAGCCGCCATGTTCTTTGTCAGCAAGAGGCTTAAATCTAGGTGCGTGTATTTAATTCTTTATGATTTCTCAGTAAGTCTAGGTACCTGGGCCTGGGGGGACATAGGACACTGCCCACCAGGACTGGTCAGAAGCATTATCAAAGACATGGATATGGGGCAGAACAGATTTACTAGAATGGCAGTAGGCATGAGGGATTTCAGTTACAAGGAGACAATGGAGAAGTTGAGATTGTTCTCCTTAGAACAGACAAGACTATCAGGAGCGTTAACGTAGACATTTACGTTCGTGGAAGCTTTTGGTAAAGTCCTATGGTTTCTTGTAACATTTGGACAATAATCAGAGCAGAGATTTTAAGATAATTGGCAGTGGGGAGGTGACAATATTCCTTACACAACACGTTGTTATGATCTGGAATGCACTGCCTTCCAAGGGTGGGGGAGGTGGGAGTAGATTCAATAGTGACTTTTAAAAAGGGAATTGGATAAATACTTGAACTGGAGAAAAGTACAGGGCTGTGGGGAAAGAGAAGGGAGAACGGGACTAATTGGCTATCTCTTTCAAACAACCAAGACCGGCGTGATGGACTAAATGGCCTGCAGTTGCACTGTAAGATTCCATGACTCCCCTGACCATTTTGGTACCTCTGAACTCTTGAGTTGTGAGGGCAGGCAGCTAAGATTTTGAGGTGGGTCCCTTCTTTCACTTGATTAATTTATGCAAGCGATTTAACCAGGAAGGAAGTAGAAGGAGAATAGAGCTGAAGCTACAATCCGATCGGCCATGATCTACTGAATGGTGGAGCAGACTCGAGGGGTTGAATTGCAAATCCTGTTTCTAACTTTGTAAGTTCATAAATAGTTTAAAAAGAACAGAAGTTCATTTGCATTTGGTGTGTTGTTCTGGTAGTTGCAATGTCTTTGAAGGACTTTAACTCCACCTTTCCAGGGGAAACTGATGGCAAGCAGTTAAAGTTCAGTGAGCTGATTTTTCGCTTTGAAATCACTGACTAACCTGAAACTGGAGGTGCTTGGCGTATGTACCTGAAGCAGCTAGTCCCCTCTTTTGTATAGGCAGACTTGGTCCCAGTTGTGTGATCAACTTCGATTGCTTATTGAGCATTGACCAACCTTTCTCCCTTTTCCAGCCCCAAAGTAAAGTTTAGGTCTCCCTTGCACATTTCCCTTGCTGCCTTCACCCTCACTCTAGAACCATTTGCTGTCAGAAAACCCATCCCATTGACTCAGCCACTGGCCTCCAAGTTACCTCATTTGGGCTTGAGAGAAATTTCACAGCAAACCAGATTATCTGAGCTTTAAATAAAAGGGAAGAGTTAGTGAATGGGAAATGCCATGTGCCCCGGTCTTTCCTTCTTGCTGCTGGAAGCAGGCATGCCATCTTCAGTGGTTGTCTGAACCCTTCATTTCTTTTGGACCTCCAGTGCTGTAGCTTAAGGGAACATGCTGAATGGTTGTCCTTGTTTCTTTTCAGACACCACCTTCACGATGACGTCCGGCAGGATCTGTACAAAGCAGTTGATCAGTGGGTGGCTGCCATTGGCAAACACAGGCCATTCATGGGTGGAGAGTTGCCCAACCTTGCTGACCTGGTAAGAGTTTGCAACGATTGTAGGTGCCTTTGAGATTTATATTGTAACCAAAACTGAGGGGTTACTATGAACAGGAAACATTGAACAGGTTGTGGTTTTTTGGTCTAGAAGGACAATGGCTGACAGATAATCAAATGGAGGTTTTTAAAATGACAAAAGGATAGATGTAGCAAAGCTGTTTCTACTTGTGGCAGAGAAACAGGCTGTTTGGCACAACTGGTCCATACCAGTATCTATACTCCACCTGAGATTCTTCCAACTCCTCTTCACTTCATGCTAACAACATTCCTTTCCATTCTTTCCCCACCTTCGTGCTTTTCTGGCTTTCCCTGAAATGTATCATTGTATCAGCTTTGTGATAGAGGGTTCCAAATTTCAATCACTCAATGGATAAAGAAGTTTCTCTTGAATTACCTTTCGGATTTATCAATAACTATCCTTAAGAACCCTACACCTGCAATGGAAACATCTACCCTGTCAAACTCATTCATAATCTTAAAGACTTGTAACAGGATCACCCCTAGTTTTAGACAGAAAATTGTCCCAGTCTGTTAAGCTTTCCTCATCACATAATGTCTCAATTCTGTAAGTCTGTAGTTTGTAATATCCTCTCTCTCTTTTGCTTTTTCATTTTCACAGGCAGTCTATGGTGTACTTCGAGTAATGGAAGGTTTGAAGGCATTTGATGACATGATGGCAAACACCAAGGTCAAGGCATGGTATAAAAGAATGGAGGAAAATATCCAGAAAGGTCAAGCAATAAATTGCTGCAGCAACCACTGAGAAAATCATGAAATTCCAGTTGCATTTTACTGCTGCTAACAGTTCCAGATGGGTGATACGACCTGATTTTTAACAGAGTGCTGTGAGATGTGTGGACAAAAGAAACTATGCTTTAAGAACTGCAACCACCTATCGCTCATCCTCAGTTAATCAATGATATGCTTCCACTGTAACCGAAACATTTAATACAATGTTACATTTAGAGTTTAAATATTGCTTGAATCCAGAACTGGGGATTGGCCGGATACCAGAGCAGAAATTGGTGAATGGAATCTTCTTCTGCTTTACTTCAAACTCCAGTTGCAGTGTCTTAGTGGATTTATGCATTATAGGATTTCACGTTGATGACAGGGTAAAACTACTTAGCACCAATGCTGCAAAGTATAAATGAAACTGAAAAGGTAATTTAAATAACGACCTGTAGAAATAATAAAACAAAAGCTCTTTTAAAAAAAAACAGAAAACTTTATCAATTAAGCAGTGCGGTGTCTGTGACATATCTCAAAGAAATACAAGACCCGTTGGTCAGGCACAGCAAATTCCATGGAGATATCAGATATTATTAATGATTCAGGTAAAAAGCCTAAGTCTGAATTGATAAAAATGAGCAGCATTGGAATAGGAGCAAAACAAGAAGGAAACGTGCTTAAATGTGATAATAGAATATCCATTTTTCCCTTCCCTTCTTGTTATAATTTGATTTAAACGATCATTTCTCAATTCTGATGAAGGGTTACATCTAAAATAATCATTTACAAACAGGAGAGTTGTTTGTGTTCCTGGCCAGCATTTATTCCTCAGACAACAGAAACACTGAGGATATATTACTCTGGTCATCTTCACAATGCTGTATATATGAGAGGTTGTGAATAAACTAGCTGTCACATTTCCTATGTTACAATAGTGACTACATTTCAAAATTGCTTTGGAATGTCCCCAAAGAGCTGCAAAGTGCAATGTAAATCTTGCCCTCCTTTATAAAAGCCCACCTGAAGTCATCCTGATGTTATTTGGTGTAAAATTACTGAGGAAGATGTCATTAGATTCGTGGCTGTTTGTAAGTTCTGGCTGCGACAGAGAGAAAGACACAGTTATCGAGGTATGAAAAGTCAACAGGAAATGACTGACTACCAAGTACAATATACACAGTGCTGGATGGAAGACTGATTAATTTCTATTTTATCTGCATGGCAGTCATTTGACAGGTTACACAGAAGTTGAAAATCTGATATGTTTACTAGACTTAAGATGTCATCCCCAATTTATGTTTCTCTTTTACTTCTCTTTTTATAAATTATTTTGGCATGTTTGTTTGCTGAAGCTGTGCCCTTTTCACTTCTCCGTAGCAAGTGGAAATGAATTTATTGTTTTGAGGGATAGCGAGTGCATCAGAGTCTGACAGGATGTATTTGAGAACCCTTTTTTTTTGTCTTAAATGTTCCTTACTCACAGGAGTTTGTGAAATGGAATTTCTTCAAATAAATCTTGGCAGGGTCTTAGAGGTTAGAGGGGTTCCCTGGCTACAGATCTGTATCTGGCTGATGTAAGTAGTATTTAATAAAAAGAATAAGAATTTTAACTGTGTTCTATTTTGTTAAATGTAACTGGAATATTGTTGGGTCACAAAAGGCAATAATAATGAATTGTACATTATGGAGTTTTCATAACAGGGTAAGCATAGATTATAACTGCATTACAGACCCACAAACAGTCTTTGTCTTATCCTGACCACCCTGACTTTAGGCAGGATAGATACATTGAAAATAGAAGTATGAATAGGTCTTTCAGCCCGTTGAGTCTGCTCTGCCATTCAACACAATCATGGATGATTCTGTATCTCAATGCCATAGTCCTGGCTTCTCCCCATATCTTTTATATTTCTTTCTTAAATACATTCAGTGACATTGCCTCTACAGCCTTCTGTGGTGGAGAATTCCAAAAGGTTCATCATTCTGTAAATAAAGAAATTGCTCCTCATAATAGTCTGAGATGGCCTATTCTATGTCCTGAAATTGTGATCCCTTGTTCTGGACCCTCTGACCAGTGGAAAGATCATCCCTGCAACCAGTCTATCCAGCCTGTCAGAAATTTGTTTCTGAGATTTCAACTGATTCTTCCAAACTCCAGTCAGTCCAGGCCCAGTTGACCCAATTTCTCATATGACAAACCTACCATCCCAGGAGTCAGTCTGGTAGTGCAAAGGTTGCAGTCAACCAAGGCTCTGATGCGTGAATCATGGTGAAAAGTGTACGTGAATTGGAAACCAGATGATGCTTGCCTTTGGTGTCTATGCAAATTAAACAGTGTCAGCCACGCCTCAGTGAGTAGCACTTTTGCCACTCTATGAAGAGTGTGGGCTCAGGTTCCACATAAAAATTCCAAAATCTAAGCTGACACTTCAGTTCAGTACTATGGGACTGCTGCACTGTCAGAGATTCTGTCCTTTGGATGAGATGTTAAACTAAGTCCTCATCTGTGCTGTTTGAGGCTGCAAAGATCATCATGTCACTCTTCAAAGAACAGTAAAGGTGTTAATCCTAGTGTCCTAACCTTGGATCAACATTGCTAAAAACAAAATAATTTGCATCGTTCTCATTGCCTCTGAGGGAGTTTGCTGGATGCAGATTGGCTGTCATGTTTCTTAAATTGTAAAAATGGCTACAGTTCAATAATATTGGTTGTGAAGCACTTTGGGACATCTTGAGGTCATGAAAGTCATTTGCAATATCAAGGTAAGTTTTTTTTTCATTTATTCATACCAAGACTATTTGGAGAAACTACCAGAAGACTGCCCAGACCCATGGAACCATCTTGATTGCTGTTTATTCACTCCAGTGTGATGTTGAAATTATAATGATATTAGTAGAAGTAGTACTCAACAGGTCCCATCGCTGAAACATCTAACAACCAAGCAAACAGAATGATATGTCGAGCACAGTCGATTATAAGGAGAAAGTAAATACTGGTCCTACTTTCAATCAACACAGATCTCTTTTATCAAATCTTGAATCATATATTCAGTTCTCATCATTGAGATACAAGGAGGACATTTAAAGTGCGAAAGGAATGTACAGACTGCCCATGAGACTGATTCATATGACCAGGTTATGAAAAATGGACTGGAGAAAGTTAAGATTTTTAGTGCTGAATGGAGGTTATGATCTAGAGATATAAACTTTGCAGGTAAATACCCTAAATCTGAATTGATAAAAATAAGCAGCATTGGAATAGGAGCAAAACAAGAAGGAAACACGCATAAACATGAATAATAGAATATCCATTTTTCCCTTCCCTTTGTTATGATATGATTTGATTTGATTTAAATGATGATCATTTCTCGATTCTGATGAAGGGTTACATCTAAAACGATAATTTACGAGCAGGAGAGTTGGCCATGTTTCTGGCCAATATTTATTCCTCAGACGACAGAAACACCGAGGATATATTACTCTCGTCATTTTCACGATGCTGTAATGTGAGAGCTTGTGAGTAAATTGGCTGTAGCATTTCCTATATTACAATAGTGACTACATTCAATATATGTGTGCTCATCCACTTCCAACTTTTTTACAAATCCACCATTGGCAGTCATGTGTTTAGGTATCTAGACCATGAGCCCTTGAATTCCCTCACAAACTCTCTCCACCTGTAACTCACTTCTCCTAAACTTACCACTTTTGACCATGCATTTGGTCAGCTATCTTAATACGCCCTTGTACAGCCTGGTGTGAAAGTTTGTGAAACTTTAAAGTTCTGCACAGATGCTGTCAGACCAGCTGAGCTTCTCAACATTTTCTCTTTTTATTTCAGATTTCAGAGAAAATGCTAGAGAAATTCAGCGGGTCCAGATAACAGTTAGAGATATAGACTCTGAGATAGTAAGAACTGCCGCTGCTGGAATCCGAGATAACACAGTGTGGAGCTGAAGGAGCACAGCAGACCAGGTAGCATCAGAGATATAGAATCATCGTTTTAAGTGTAATAATGATCCTTCTTCAGCATTTTCTCATTTTTGTTTCAAATTTCCAACATCCTGATTATTTTGCTTTCATTTCCTCTCAGGATCGTTTTTATTTCAATCCAAGCATAGCCTCCCTTCTCCTATATTCCATACCTGGGCTAATAAAGGCAAGTGAGATAACAAGGTGTAGAGCTGGATGAACACAGCAGGCCGAGCAGGAAGAAGGGCCTAGACCCGAAACGTCAGCCTCCCTTCTCCTCTGTTGCTGCTTGGCCTGCTGTGTTCATCCAGCTCCACACCTTGTTATCTCAGATTCTCCAGCATCTGCAGTTCCTACTATATTTAATAAAGACAAGTATCCTCGCTGCCATCAATCAGTGTAGTGTGTCTGAGATCTAGCCAGCAAGGCTCTGGATGTGAGATAACAAGGTGTGGAGCTGGATGAACACAGCAGGCCAAGC
>NW_025975538.1:0-7883 GCF_021869965.1 Rhincodon typus
AGGCATCTGGATGGGTACATGAATAGGAAGGGTTTAGAGGGATTTGAGCCAAATACTGGTAAATGGGACTAGACTAATTTAGGATATCTGGTTGGCATGGACGAGATGGACCGAAAGGTCTGTGTCTGTGCTGTACATCTCAATGACTCGAGAGCAAAGCGCTGATGAAGCAGGAGCACCATTCAGCGATATAAACTAGACAGCCATTATTAAAGATCGAGGGAAGGAGTGAAGATCAACTGAGAGAAGGGGTGGTGCGATGAGGTGGTGACAGAAAGTTTTTGCAGCATAAATTCACAATCAGCTTATAAAGAGTTAATTTCTAACTTGCCTCCCTCATGCTGTGAGTATTGTGAATTACCCACCCAGTAGAGGAGCCCCTTGATGTTCCTCCCATTGACCTTGATGGAAATTAAATACAAAGTTAGAATACCCCAAATTTATGAATTTCTGCAAGAAATCTAATTCACATATGAATGAATGAATACTTCCTGCCTTCATGAATCTACATCTGACCTCTCAAATCATCTGGTCTTATTATGCAAAGGTGTTTGTTCACACCTGGTGCAGTCTAACACTCATCAATCAACAGATGAAACATTGCATTTTTTTTCTTTCTGTTTGACTTGCATTAATTTCCCATTAATTTAGTAGCTAAGGCATGAGCTGGTAGATGGAATATTTCTTCATGATCTATCTATTTGGCCCCCGTGTTGAAACAAGCTTTTGTTGATATATCAGCTTTCATAATTTCAGAACATCTCAAAGTAAATTACAGTACATTGCAGGAGCAAATGTGACAGCCAAGTTACACAAATTTGGCTCCTACATGCAACAACGATAGGTTACTGCAGTGATGTTAGCAGGGGGCCAAACATCAGTCTGGACACAGGGAAGATCTCCTTTGTTTTCCTTTGTGAAATACGATCGTGGGATCGTTTACGTCCAACTGAGAAAGCAGAGACGGCCTTGGTTTAGCCTTTCATTTGAAAGAGTAAAGTTGTTTATCTTTCATCCAAGCCACAAAGCAGCTCCCATAGAGCATTACTGTGGCATGTGAGCTTGTGGACCTGCAGAAGTTGGAAGAAGCATAACAAAAACAGGAGAATAGAGACACAATGTAGGTTAAAGAAACAATGGACCATAGACTCCAGGCATACTACCAGTCATATGCTCTCACCCGAGTGATCTGATCTTCTGATGCTTTTTGAGTTCTTCAACCAAGATATGAACTCCTTGGTCTGTGATCTGATTTACACTCAATCTGTTTCATTTAAAAAAGATATGTCAGTTGCAGACTAGTTTGTCATTAACTATGGTTCCAAGAAAAGATGCTATTTCAAGCCTAACATCAAGAGCAAAACTGAATTGTACCAGACTTATGGTGATGGACTAGGAGGCAGGAGGTAATATGTGGAAGGGGAAAGCATGAGGGTGAAAGCAAAATATCTTCCCATCACTTTAACATAAGACCAGCAACTGGAAGGCCAGGAGAATGACGAGTTGAGCCAGTTAAACATCTGATTAAGTGTCGCTTCCCACCCTGCCTACACTTTGCCACATCAGAAGGACCCACTATCACATGGGGAGACTGCCAGGTTTAACCCTGGCATATTCCCAGTCGATTTCAAGGGGTTGAGTTGGCTTTTTTTGGTTTAATGACTGTTTCGTGACTCTCAGAAGGGAACGCTTCCAGCAATGCTCACCTCCGCACAAGTGGCGAAGGTCACACTATTGGATTATGCTCGTGCTGGATACTTGCTGAACAGAACTTGTCTCATCTTTGGGGTGTATTGGGGCACCTCCTTCCTCATGCTGCACCTTCAAGTGTGGCCATACCACTGCAAAAACTGCCATTCCTATGAAAGACCCAGCAAATCCAGAAGGCAAGTTGTCATTTTCTATCAGGCAGCAATCCTGTTGGCAGTCTATTCATTGGGCATCAATTTCAAAATGCCATTCAAGGACCCTGCTGTCATGGCATCAGCTACTAGAAACTCACCCCATAGCTTTGTTTGAGAAGTCAAAATACAAGATAAACTACCCATATAAACTATTTAATAATACTACATGCTGAATAATATGTTAGAAGGATAATATACCTTAGCTTGGATATACAGGGTATAATTCCCAAGTTGATATGCAACTCAATATGAAGAATAATAAAGACAATTGAAACATTAGAATCATAGACTAATACAGCATGGAAACAGATCCCTTGGTCCAACCAGTCCAGGCTGACCATGTTCCCAAACTAAACTAGTCCCACCTGCCTGCACTTGGCCTATATCTGTCCAAAACTTTCCCTTTCATGAACTGATCCAAATGTCTTTTATACATCTTTTAAAAATAAACATCCGCCATTTTCTCTGGCAGTTCGTTCCAAACACTAACCACTCTCTGTGTAAAAAAGTTGCTCCTCATGTCCTTTTTCGTTCTTTCTCCTCTTATCATAAATATATGCCCCCAGTTTTGAATTCCACCACCCTAGGGAAAAGACCCTTGTCATTCACCTTATCTATACCCTTCATGATTTTATAAACCTCAATAAAGTCACCTCTCAACCTCACATGCACCAGTGAAAAAAGTTCCAGTCTTTCCAGTTTATTTTTATATTTCAAACCCTCCATTCTCAGCAACACCCTGGTAAATCCTTGAATGGGGAGGCAATGGCCTATTGGTATTATCACTGGACTGTTAATCCCAGAGACCCAGTTAAAGTTCTGGGGACCTGGGTTCAAATCCCTCCATGGCAGATGGTGGAATTTGAATTCAATAAACATCTGGAATTAAGAATCCAATGACGACTATGAATCAATTGTCGGGAAAACCCCATCTGGTTCACTAATGTCCTTTAGGGATGGAAACTGCTATCCTTACCTGGTCTGGCCTACACGTGACTCCAGATCCACAACAATGTGGTTGACTCTTAACTGCCCTCTGGGAAATTAGGGATGGGACGCCTAGCCAGCAATGCCCTCATCCCATTAATGAATACAATAAAAAATCTTTTCTGAGCCCTCTCCAGTTTAATAACATCCTTCCTTTAACAGGGTGACCAGAAGTGCACACAATACTCCAGAAGGGGCCTCACCAACGTCCTGTTAAACCTCAACATGATGTCACAATTGCGATACTCAAAGGTCTGAGCAATGAAGGCAAGCGTGCGAAATCACCCTGTCTACCTTTGAAGCAAATTTCAAAGAATTACGTACCTGAACCCCTAGGTCACTTTGCTCTACAACATTAGTCAGGGCCCTACCATTAATTGTCCTTTCTGTGTTTGTATTACAAAAACATAGTGGATAAAAGTTTGCGCAGAGAAATGTGAAGTGACATACTTTTCTGCGAAGAGTGAACTGAGACGATATAAACTAAATGCTACAATGTTAAGGGAAGGTCAGTAGCAGAGCATCCTCGAGGCATAAGCACACAAATTGTTGCTGAGTACAGGACAACATGAGAAGGCCATTCTTTTAAAGAAGCAAGATCAAGCAGAATCTTTAACATTGGAAATAGAGGAAGGAATAGTATATAGGGGCAAGGCATGTGTGCTAAATCTTTATAAATTCTCTGATTAGACCGCTGCTGGAGTACGCTTTCTAATTCCAGACAACAAGCTTTAGTGAGGTTGTCAAGAATGTCAGCAAGGATGAAGGACTGCAGTTATTGTGGGGGAAATTGGAGTAGCTAAGGTTGTTCTTCATAAAGCACAGAAGATTAAAAAGAAACTTGACTATGAACGGTTTTGATGGAGTAATTAAAGAGAAACTGTTTCCAGTGGCAGAAAGAGCAGGAACAGAGACACTGATTTAAGGATGTGTGCAAAAAGCAAGATTTCTTTTCTCAGTGAGTTGCTGCGATCTGGAATGCATTGCATGAAATGATGGTGAAACTCGATTCAGCAGTGACACTAAAAGCATATTAGGTAAATTCAGGATCATGGGGAAAATGCAAGGGAGTTGAATTAATTGGATAGTTCTGTCAAAGCATTTGCAGAGGCACAGTGGCTGAATGGCCTTCAATATTATCTTTCGATAATAAATAAAAATTGGTCAGGACACTGTTTTTGAAATAATACCACCATCTTTGAATTGAATCTTTTACAATCATGTGAGAAGACATCTAGGCCAGAGTTGGTTTAATGTCTCAAGTGAAAGATGGCACTTCTGACTATGCGGCGTTTACAATGTAACAAATTGTTAGTGTAGCTCAACAGGTCAAGTGGCTGGAGTGCAGCTTGAACCCTTGACCTTGGGTCTAAGAGCACCATCAATTGAAGCTGAGGCTGGCATCTTAAAATTAAGGCTAGTATTGTATTGCAAGGAGAATCCTACCATCCTTAGTAGTAATAGTTTTATTGAAAATAAACAACATCTCAGTTCCATGTGATGGGTACAGAACATACCATAATCTGGATATGAAGCTTACCTGAGGACTGTGAGTTGTCTGAAACAGGAGACCATTTGCTCTAAACCATAATCATTGATGTTGTTGTTGTCCATCTCCAGTGCAAGGGGTGTTCGGATATAACGCAAAATAAATGCAAGAGCGCCACAGTCAACAGAAGAAACATTGCAGTAGTTCAGCTTTATATAATCAGCACAGATCCCTTTGGCCGCCATTTTGGCTGTTGCTCCATTCTGCATTTCAAATATGTACCTCACCAGCCATACGAAATGTGGTAGCACATGAACCTTACAGCCATCTTCAAGGTGCAAGCGAGGAAGATTTTTCAACTGTGTCTTCGTACAGTTGGACAGGTAAGATGCCAGCAGTGATTGTTTCTTCTCAATGTTCATTGGAGATGCGAGGTTTAGCAACAGGTCAGTGTTGCTGTTCGACAGCAATCCACAGAGGAACCACATGGTAAATTGCAGATGTTTGCTGAAAGGCTTGAGGACATGTGTTGAGGAATACTTTGTAGGCCTCAAGATAGCTAAAACCATATCACGTGGCTTGTTGGGTGACAGTTTTGGTATGTTATTATTGTTGAAGAGTGCAAGAAAGTCGCATGGACAGATCTCATCATCCAGAACTAATAAAAATGCAGTAAAAAATGACTGAAGTGTTAAGTGAATATACTCATATGTTGATTGGTTTCCATGCCCATTATAATGACCAACAGTTTTGATGAAGCCCATCTGTAAATCTTCTTCCGAAATATTTGCTGCTGTGACTGTCTCCTGACTAAACACAAAATTTCCATTTTCAATGCCTTTTAGAGCCAGCTTACCGATTCGCATGAGAGTTTCCTTTTTGGTTTGAAACAGGTTTATCCGGCTTCTTGCACTTTTCTCGTTTGGATTGGCCTGAGAAGAATGGTTGAGGAAGACTTCAGTCATCATGAGGTAAATATCAGTGAGCATAACAGAATGTGATAACCACTGGGAACTACAAGTGGACTGTATGCAATCATAACATTTAAATATAATCCAACAAAAGAGTGGCACTGAACATAAATTGCTCAGGTGAGGGTTTGTCTCCAGATGGGCCAAAACCACATTTTGCTGGGCCTCACTTTTGAAAAACTTCTTCAAATATTGCAATAAATGGTCCTTGGAGAAGCCCTTTAGTGTCACTCTCTTTCTCACTATTCTCAATGGTAGGTTTATGCCAGTTCTTGCTGTCAATAATTTTTTGGAACCTTTCAATAACTTTCCATGAAGAAGGCTCATTAAGAGGGCAACAGGATGCAAAGGGTCAAAGGGTGAAGAGATTACAGGGATATCACTAAGGTTGCAGTCAACATTAATTTCATCAAACCCGTCCAGTGTGAAGAGAACAGAAGCTGGGTGTTGTTGGATATAACTAAATATCTCATCGGAGTCTTTGTCAGGGTAACAGTTGTATTTAAACAGTAGATCTCTGAGAGAAATCTTATCTTCCTTTCTGAAGCTATTAAACATCTGGCATCTAAATTTGAAAAGGAATTTAACATCAACACAGAGCTCTCCTTTGGACCACAGGTTCTGAAGTCTCTGGAGCAGGATGGTCTTACCAACCCCAGCATCACCAGTTACAAACACTGTCTCTGCATCCTCATTGATGATGCCTGTGTCACTGAACAAATCCTCCAAGTTGGAAATGGTTCCTAGGATCTCATTTGTTGCATTAATCAATTCCATGAGAGTCTCAGTGTAAATATCTTCAAACAGGGTATCTTCCTTTTGGACATATGACAACGTGAACCTTGTATCTCTTTGCAATTCTGATCTGAGTTTTTCAGCATATTGGCAAACTGAAAGACATGTACAATACAATACAGTTGTGAGAAATTTTGCCACAAACATATTATTAATGATTTAATTGTGGAAAGCTTTACACCAGTTCTTGCTGTCGATAATTTTTTCAAACCTTTCAATAACTTACCATGAAGAAGGCTCATTAAGAGGGCAACAGGATGCAAAGGGTCAAAGGGTGAAGAGATTACAAGGATATCTTCTATGGGTACTTTCTACGGGGTCTTGTTGAGGCACTCTCATTGGCCGGCTGGCGATCCAACGACTTACCAATCAGGGAAGACCCATCAAACCACATACCGATGGAGAAGCTATGGGCAGACCTTCCCCTGGAATCAAGATCCTGGGGATGGGGAACCCATCCAGAGAGAGCTGTTGGCTAACCAAAGGCTGCATGCTCAGCAGCCATCAGCAGAAAGCCATATCCGCTGGCACACCCAGCATTCCAGTATTATGAAGTAGAATCACAGAATCTGTACAATGCAGATAAAGGCCATTTGGCCCATCGAGTCTGCACCAAATAGCATCCCACTTAGATTCCCCAAGCCCACCCCCACGACCCCCATAACCCCATGGCTAATCCACCTAGCCTGTTCTTTCCTAGACACTGTGGGGCAATTTAGCACGTCCAATCCACCTAACCTGCACATCTTTGGACCGTGGGAAAAACCTCAGCATCCAGCGGAAACTCAAGCAAATACGGGGAGAACGTGTAAACTCCACACAGACAGTCACCCAAGGCTGGAATCAAACCCGGGTTCCTGGTGCTGTGAGGGAGCTGTGCTAATCACTGAGTAACTGTACCCAGAACAAAGGTAAGTAATGTCGATTTGGTGGATGGTGGGATTTCTTGGGTTGGGAATCATTGAAAGAAGGGTGCAGGGTGCTTCTTCCACCAAGTGCTGATTGCCTTAGACCGAGAGAATCTGCCCCACTACAGGCGACCACAGGGTGGCATTTATCAGGAACTCCATATGGTGATAGACTGACCTGCAGCTGGGTAAATCCCAGCAAGAGCTGGCTGAGGCCCTTAATTGTTGGTGGAGCAGGGAGGTTGACCATGGGCTATTCCACTTTGAACTTAATTTTACTGGCAGCAGGAAGGCACTATTCCACCTTATTAAGTGCCCTTCCCACCCATTTCCAAGATCACTACGTCCAGGAGTAACATATGCCCCAACCCATCACCCCATCATACTCTTTCCTTGAACATAGAATAAAATCTTTTTGATCATTGGAAAAAGGAAATATAAAAATCCATAGCTGTGTATATTGATATCTTTTGCTGAAATCTACTGTGATGGCAGGTCTTCTACTAATAATCTATGTATTGATACAAACATTGTCCACTGATTTGTTTTTAAAGTTGACTCAGATTGCTGACAGTAATTACACAGCCTGATCAGTTTAATAGAAGCTCAGTAATTTTGTTACATTTTTCTATCAAGCTTTCTTTGAATGTTCTGGGGATTTCATTACAAAATTTCGTATATCTATTTTGGTATTATTATGCCAGTGATAGTAGGAACTGCAGATGCTGGAGAATCTGAGATAACAAGGTGCAGAGCTGGATGAACACAGCGGGCCAAGCAGCATCAGAGGAGCAGGAGAGCTGACGTTTCAGGCCTAGACCCTTCTTCA
>NW_025975539.1:0-7881 GCF_021869965.1 Rhincodon typus
CATACAACTCATACATAGAAATCTGAAGAAGGGTCCCGACCCGAAACATCAGCTTTCCTGCTCCTCTGATGCTGCCTGGCCTGCTGTATTTCTCTAGCTCCACACTGTGTGGTCTCAGACTCCAGCATCAGCAGTTCTTACTATCTACGAAAATAATGTAGCCCGTTTTGTTGTCTTTTTCTTATTTATTTCTTAACTGGTTTAGTTTATTTGTCTTTTGTGTGAATGTAGGGTGTAGACAAATGTTTTGGGTTTAAAGCATGGATATTAATCAGTTTACCTTCTTGATTTCTTTCAATCTGCTGAAGTTATTAGGTATTTAATAACTAGTTAAATTTGAGATACAAAGCCAGTGTCTGGAATTAATTATTCACGAAGTCTGGGATTGGGTGTTTAATAGTCTGATTAGGAAGTGCTGGAGTAGCCATTATGTGTTGTTGACAGTTTAACTTTACTATGTTTTGAATGAAAGGGTAAAAAGGTTTTGTTTCGCTGTCCTGACTTTGTGCCATAACAGTCTCTCAAACTCATCATATAAATGATTTCAGAGGAAATGTCATTGCCGGACAGCCTTTTAAACTAGAATGTTGTTTGTATAAGACAAGAACCAATGTTTATATTTAACCAAACTGCAATTTTGCAAAGTTGCATTTGAAATGATTTATTCATTTTCTTTTTTCTTATTTTGGATTATTCTGCCAGCAGAGGATCATTTAAGTCCTAACTGTACTTCCTTTGTTTGAAAAATGTAAAGGGAAGGCATACTGTGTTTTTGTTTAAGTGGAACTTGACTTTAAAAGGCTGTAATTTTGGACAGTTCTTTGTTATTTATAAACTACTCAGTGCCTTAGTATCAGTAATACTTAGAAATATTTTAAGCATAAGAAGTAGGAATAAATTATTCATTCTTAGATAACTTTCAACTTTGTTGCACTTCATTTTTCTTCCTTTTTTATTTTTCAATTTTTGTCATTGGTTTTCATTCCCATTGAGTTTTCCCACTGCTTTCATGCATTACCTGTTTCATTTTCACCAGCTTTTTGATCTCTAGCCTTGTATTTCATTTGGCATCACTTGTCATGATGAATTCATTGCAAACTGAGAAGATTATGAAGCATGGGAATGGATTAGGAAAGGGCCTGAATTATTGGAAAAGATATTAATAAGAGATTGGGAGGGTAGGAACTTTGTCAGGACAGCCAACACTTAAAGCCAATCTTTAGCCTTTTTGATGCAAGGAAAATTAGCAGCTGGAGAATTAATCGATGTTGACTGAGATGTGAACGTGGAGATAAAATTGCAAAAAAGGCAGAAGATGGAAAATTTGGAAGTGTGAAGAAGAGGTGGGTGAGATGAGGAAAATGTAGTCTTGAAGAAGGTTAGAGGGTGGGAATAAGGGAGAGTTGAGAATCATAGAATGTCAGAAGAGGAGGGTTACTGGTTTGTGATGGGTAGGGTAGAGAATAGAAGGTTGATAAACGATGTGAGAGCAGAGATTGAAACTAAGGAAAGTGGCTGCAATGTTGGGATTAATGATATGATGGGAAGGGATGGGAATAAATGGAAAGAAGGATGTAGAAGATGTAGAAGGAAGGGGAGAGGATAGGTGAGAGCAGAATGGGTAGAATGTGTGTCTGGGAGGAGAAGACAGGAAAAGGGTTGAGGATGGTGAGGAAAAAAGGATGAGAAATGGAGAGGGCAGCATGTAGGAGGACCAGGTGTGGTAGTGAAAAGAAAATTAAAAACAAAATCGGAAATTGCCTGAAAAACTCAGCAGGTCTGCCAGCATCTGTGGAGAGAAACCAGAGTTAATGCCTTGGGTCCAGTGACCCTTCTTCGGAACTCAAAAAAGATTAAATCTGATTAAAACAAAGGTAGTGAAAGTGGGAAATCCACACATTAAATGCAGAATAGGGAATTAGAGAAAGTTAACAATGTTGGGTAAAATGAAATAAATTGAGGACATAATGAAAAAGAAACCAGAGCACAAAAAACAGATCACTTGGTCTAACTGGTCCACATTGGCATTAATGCTTGAAATGAACCTCCTCCCACCACTCATCATAATTCTTCATCTAACCAAATCAATATATTCTTCAATTCCTTTCTCTCTTGTGTTTATCCAATATATCCATATTACTCTCCTCAACTATTCCTTGCATATTCAATGTTATAAACATAACATGTGAAAGAAGTTTTTTCCTGATTTTTCAGTGGAACAGTTCCTGACTATCTGATATTTATGACTATTTGTGTTGGCTGCCCCTACAAATTGAAGCATTTCTCTTCCTCTATTTTATCAAACACATGCATAATCATTAAGTCCTGTCAGGCTACATCTCAGTCTTCCTTTTTCTGGAGAAAATGGTCCAGCCTGTTCAGCCTTTCCTGAAAAGTATATCCTCTCAGATCTGGGAACATTCTGTGAATCATTTTGCATCTTTGCCAATATCTCTATATAGGTAATATGGAAACCAGAGCCGAGTAGTCACAGTGTAGCTGTAAGGTTCGTACGTGTTTATTATAATTTTTCTACTTTTCATGTCCTTCCAGTCCTTCCAGTCATAAACCCAAGTGCTTGGTTTGCCTTCTTCATATCCTTATTAACCTGTGTCACTATCGTTAGTGAACTCTTTGTTCCTGTACCTCATTTACCTTCTTCTTCGTGCAACATATGACTGCTTATTTCCTATTAAAAGAAAAGGTAAAGTCACCATAGTCCTAGTGGACCATAGGGCTGCTGTCTCATTAGAGAGAGAGAGAGAGACAACTGGTGGTGGTTTAACCTGAGGACCTCCACAGCTCAGGAGAGGGGAGAGGTTGAGGAGAGTCCTTCATGGTAACCTCAGCCCGTATGGGAATTGACCTCAAGCTGTTAGCATCACTTTGCAACACAAACTGACCATCCAGCCAGCTGAGCTAACTGAGCCCCATCAGAGACTTTGAAAATTAAAAGGTTTTAATGTAAGCCAACAGTTTACCACAAACCCATAGAACATAGAACACTACAGCACAGGAACGGGCCCTTTGGCCCACAATGTTGGGCCGAACATGACGCCAAATTAAACTAATCCCTTTTGCCTGCCCATGGTCCATATCCCCCCATTCCTTGATTATTCATGTGCTTATCTAAAAGTCTCTTAAACACCCCTACTATATCTGCCTACACCACCACCCCGGCGGAATGTTTCACACTCCTACCACTCTCTATATAAAAAACTTGCCCCTCGCATCTCCTTTGAATTTCGCCCCTCACCTTAAACGAATACTCCCTAATTTTAGACATTTCATCTCTGGGAAAATGATTCTGATCGTCAACCCTATCTATGCATCTCATAATTTTATAGACTTTAATCAAGTCTCCCCTCAGCCTCCACTGCTCCAGAGAAAACAACCCAAGTTTTTCTAGCCTGTCCTTATAGCTCATACTCTCTAATCCAGGCAGCATCCTCATAAACCTGTTCTGCACCCTCTCTGAAGCCTCCAAATCCTTCTTGTAATGTGGCAACCGGAATTGAATACAGCACACTAAGTGCAGCCTAACCAAAGTCTTATAGAACTGCAACATGACATCCTGACTCTTGTACTCAATTCCCCGACCAATAAAGGCAAACATGCCATACGCCTTCTTTACCACCCTATCTATTGTGTGGCCACTTTCAAAGAGCTACAGTCTTGAACCCCAAGATCCCTCTGTATATCAACACTGTTTAGGGTCCTGCCATCAACTTTATACTTTTCTTTAACACTTGATCTCCCAAAGAACAGCACTTCATGCTTACACAGATTAAATTCCATCTGCCATTTCTCTGCCCATATCTGCAGCTGATCTATATCCCACTGTATCTTTTGACAAGTTTTACACTATCCACAACTCCACTGATATTTGTATCATCTGCAAACTTACTAGCCCACCCATCTACATTTTCATCCAAGTCATTTATATGTATCACAAACCTCAGTGGTCCCAGTATTGATCCCAGCGGAACACCACTAGTCACAGACCTCTAGCCTGAGAAACAACTTTCCACCACCACCCTCTGCCTTTTTTTCACCACCACCCTCTGCCTTAAATGGGCAAACTAATTCTGAATCCACATGGCCAAGTCATCGTGGATCTCATGCATCTTAATCTTCTGGATTAGCCTACCATGAGGGTCCTTGTTGAAAGCCTTATTAAAATTCATGTAGACAACATCCACTGCTGTACCCTCATCACTCACCTTTGTCACCTCCTTGAAAAATTCAATCTAGTGACCTGCCCTGCACAAAGCCATGCTGACTGTCTCTAATTAGACCATGCTTCTCCAAATGCGTGTAAATCCTATCCCTAAGAATTCTCTCTAATAGCTTCTCAACCACCAATGTAAGACTCATCGTTTATAGTTTCCTGGATTATCCTTATTTCCCTTCTGGAATAGAGCAACATTAGCTACATGCCAATTCTCCAGGACCTCTCTAGTGGCTAATGAGGATATAAAAGTCTTGGTCAAGGCCCCAGAGTCTCCTGTCTTGCCTCTCTCAGTAACCTGGGGTAGATACTACTGGGCTCTGGGGACTTATCCACTTTAATATGTTCAGTGGTAATGTCCCTGGGTTAGTAATCCAGTAGACCCAGGCTGATCTTCTGAGGGCAAGAGTTCAGATCCCATCCATATCCTTCTCCTGGGTAAATACCGACATAAAATACTAATTTAGGATCTCGTCCATATCTTCTGCCTCCAAGCACCAGTTCCCTCCTTTATCCTTGAATGGTCTTACCTTCTCCTTTGTTATCCTTTTGTTTTTAATGTATGTATCGAATGCCTTGGAATTCTCTTTAACCCTATTTACCAAGGTCATTTCAAGGACCCTTCTTGCTCTCCTAATTCCCTGCTTGAGTTCTTTCCTGCTTTTTTTATATTCTTCACAGGTCCATCTGATATTAGCCTCCTAAACCTTGCATATGCTTTTTCTTACTTTTGACTAAATTCATAAGTTACCTCATTATCCAAAGGTTCCTTAACCTTGCCATCCTTGTCCTTCCTCCTTTTTGGAACATGCCGGTCCTGAACTCTCATCAGCAGGTCTTTAAACAACTCCCACATGTCAAATGTGGACTTGTCTGATAACAGCTCCTCCCAATTAACACTCCTTAGCTCCTGACATAATTTGCCCTCCCCCAATTTAGTACCTTACCACAAGGTCTTGACTTATCCCTATTCATTGCTATCCTAAAACTTAAGGAAATGTGATCCCTATTTCCAAAATGCTCTCCCACTGAAAGGTCAGTCACCTGGTCAGGCTCATTAGCCAATACAAAGTCCAGTATGGCCCCTCCTCTAGTTGGACTATCCACATACTGTGTCAAGAAACCCTCTTGGATGCACTTAACAAATTCTGCCCCACCTAAACCTTTTGTCTAAGGGAGTCCCAGTCAATATTGTGGAAGTTAAAGTCACCCACTATGACAACACTGTTTTTATTACATCTTTCCGTAATCTGCCTACATATTTGTTCCTCAATGTCTCGGTAGCTGTTGGGGGGCCTATAGTATAATCCTATTAGAGTGATTGCATCCATCTTATTTTTGAGCTGTACCCATATTGCCTCAGTGGATGAGACCTGCAGCATGTCCTTTCTGAATGCAGATATAACATTTTTCCGGACTAGTAATGCAACTCCTCCACCTCTTTTGCCTTCCTCTCTATCTCACCTAAAATAACGAAACCCTGGAATGTTGAGCAGCCAGTCCTGTCCCTCTCTCAACCAAGTCTCTGTAATAGCCACAATATCATTGTCCCATGTACTGGTCTGGGCCCTAAGCTCATCTGCCCTGCCTATAATACTTGTTGCATTGAAATAAACACAGTTCAGCCCATTAACACCATTGTGTTCATTTTCCTGCCTTTGCCTGTCCTTTCTTTCTGATTTACTGCTCTTAACATGTACCTTCTCCTTAATCCTCCACTTGCTGACCTGCTGCTTTGGTTCGCAACCCACTGCCACTCTGGTTTAAACCCTCCCAGTTTCCACTTTTCTCTCCTGGATCCTTTCCCTGCCCAGAAGCCAAGCTTGAATGGGAAAAAACGTAGCTTGTTTATGTGAAATCTTTGAAACCTGATCAGAGAAGTTATGACACAACTCTGGAGCAAATGGGACTTGACTTGAACCCGAGCCTCCTGGCTCATTGGTAAGGACGCTATCGCTATGCCACAAGAAACCCTTTATTAAAATGCACCAGCTAACACCTATGATGAAGTTTTGTATCAATTACAAACCTATTCTGTGAGATCAGTGGTTCCCAACCCTCTTTGCTTGAATGACTCCTTTAAAAATGGATTAGCGATCACAGACCTGCTCTAAATTATAAATACTAAATGGTAGTCATAATACAAAGTGGCTGCTCATTATGATTGTTTTAATAATGCTTTTAAAAAGACAGGGAATTCCTTAGAGTAACAAATAGTGAACAATTTCACTGACAAGACATCGCTGAAACATATCAGCCAGATCAGTGACTCAACTAACTTTCCAGCACATCAAATTAACTGCTTTTAATACAGTGAATGGCATACATACCCATTCAATTCACAGATCATATCCAGTACAAACAACTATTGGTCAAATCAATATTAAGAGCATTCTTGTTTAGATGTTTAACAGCTTTAAAACAGATCACTTTTTTCAATTTAAAAACAATAATTTCCTGTAAACACACAGCTTACTTTCCCACAAACTCTACTGCGGATTATCATTTGAATGTGACATCCTTAGGAACATTTTGCAACCTGTAGAAACCTAGCACAGTTTTTCGGTGTTATTTACATTATTGCAACACAGTGGAAAACTTAAGTGAAACAAACTTCCCCACGGTGACATAAATCAAGCTAAGAGATGATTGCATGAGGCAGAGCACATAGGGATAGGAGTTTAACAATGAGCTCAGGAATGATCAGTAGAAGTGGAGTAGGAGAACACATCAGAGGAAGCAGTTTAACAACAGCGCAGAGCATCTCCAACACCAGAGCATTTGGAAATAAAAAGTGTACTGAACATCAGAGGGAAGTTGGTAAATGGTTGGCTGGTAAGTATTTTTCTCCTTGTAGCTAAATTGGAGAATTGCAATGAGCAAGACTGAAATAATAAGAATATAAGCACAAGTATGACAGGAGGCATTAATTAAGAATTACAAAAATAATTAGCAAATGAGAGAATATTGCTTGGAATTTGGCTCACATGGCTTTTTAAAAATTTCATTCATGGGATGTGGGTGTCACCGGCTGGGTCAGCATTTATTGTGTATCCCGAGTTGCTCTTGAGAATTTGGTGGTGAGCTGCTTTCTTGAACACAAAGTCTTAGAGTACTCATCTTGAGTACTGTTTCTGGAACATTGTCAAGGCTCATAGCCTTTGCAGTACCCAGTGCCTCCACTTCAGATTTAAAGAGAAAGAGGTGCTCCTTTTTCCTCTATCCTTTCTCAGCCTCTAATGGTTATTATGTTTTCTCCCTTGTGTCCAAACTGGGAGAGTGCTACTTTCTATTACACTACCTGTGCAAATGATTAACTAATTAAATAAGTTAATAAGGTTGCACAGAACAACAGAGCTAGTGTAAGATAACAAGGTGTAGAGCTGGATGAACACAGCAGGCCAAGCAGCATCATAGGAGCAGGAAGGCTGACGTTTCGGGCCTAGACCCTGCATCAGAAATAGGGGAGAGGAAGGGGGTTCTGAAATAAATAGGGAGTGATGGGGAGGCAGATAGAAGATGGATAGAGGAGATGATAGAGATAGTAGGAACTGCAGATGCTGGAGAATCCGAGACAACAAGGTGCAGAGCTGGATGAACACAGCAGGCCAAGCAGCATCATAGGAGCAGAAAGGCCTTCCTGCTCCTAT
>NW_025975540.1:0-7880 GCF_021869965.1 Rhincodon typus
TCAGCCTCTCTGCTCCTATGATGCTGCTTGGCCTGCTGTGTTCATCCAGCCCTGCACCTTGTTGTCTTAGAACGAAAGCATTCTCTATTTCCTTTTAGAAAATAGTGAGACAAATGAATTGGTCTAAAGGAACTTGGATGTTGCCCATGCAGAGTATGTTGACAGGCAAAGTACAGGAAATTTATGCTTCATTATCAGAGGAGGTTTCTAAGGATAATGATGCCATAAAATCAGCTATTTTGGCTGTATATAAGTTAATGCTTGAGACATATAGGCAAAGGTTTTGGAATATAAGGTCATAGCCCTAGCAAATGTACATTGAATTGCTTAGGCAAATCTATGTCAAAGAGTTAAGCAAAGTAATTTTGACAGTTTGATACAAGCAGTAGAAACTGAAACTATGCATAGTGTCTTCAAAGACAGTATTCTATTAAAGGAATTTTTTTTTAAATCACTGTCTTCCATGATAAGAATCCATGTTGAGGACCAAAGGGTTGCAACTGGGTGGCACAGCAGTTAGCACTGCTGACTGACAGTGCCAACAACCTGGGTTCAATTCCAGTCTCAGGTGACTGTCTATATGGAATTTAGATGTTCTTCTTATGTCTGCATGGGTTTCTGCCAGATGCTCTGGTTTCCTCCCAAAGTTCAAAGATGTACAGGGTAGGTGGATTGGTTTTGTTAAATTACCCTGTAGTGTCCAGGGATATGTAGGTTAGGTGGGATAGCCATGGTAAATATGGAGTTATGGAGATAGGGCGGGATGCTCTTTGGAGGTTGGTGCAAACCTAATGGGCCTCTTGGCCTCTTTCAGCTCTATTGGGATTCTATGATAAACTGCTAAACAGGCAGCAATAATATTTACTGATCCATAAAACTAAACCTTTTTTCTGTTACCCTTATAAATTTTCAGGGGACAGGAAATGGGAGACTGAAAGAAAGGCCAATATCCAGAGTAAAGAATGGGTGCTTGGGAATGCCTCAAGATGTCCTTAGATCAGAAAGGAAAGTATTGAATATGGAAGTGAAAACTGAAGACGGAACTATTTCAATTGTTACAAAGTGAGGCATATTTATTCAGAAAATTGGAAGTTGTGAGGAAAACCCATCATATTTATTGGAGTATATAGGGACAAGTCTGAAAATTGAATTTAACAGGAAAATGCCACAGACCAAATTTTAGATGTAAGTGATTGGAGGGAAAAACACAACTGTGAAATGATTTTAGGGTGAGTAAGAGAGATAAAACATTTTGTCTAAATGAAGATGACCCCTTTAACTTTAAATGATGGAACAAAGCCCACAACAATACTATTGATTGAAGCAAAGTTGCCATATTCTTACCAGACCATCTGGCTATTTCTCAGTAGAGAGAGACAACTGGTGATGGTTTAATCTGAGGTTCACAACACCTCATGCAAAGGAAGAGATTGAGAAGGAGAGTCCTTCATGGTAACTTCAGCTGGTGAAGGAATTAAATCCACACAGTTAGCATCACTCTGCATTCCAAGCCAGCTATCCAGCCAACTGAACTAACGATATACAAGACTACTCAAACTCTATTGCTGGAGAAGGATTTAGTTTTCCCTCTTGGGAGTTCAATGAAATCCAAAGTGTTCATAGATTGAATATGTGGAGAGTATATCCCAGTTCCATTGTACAAAATCCAGTTGGTGTGTAATTTGTTATCTTGACTAGTGGTAGATAGGAAATTGGCCATGGCCACAATAGTTTTATTCTTGGGGAATGATTTGGCTGGGATGAAGCATATAGCTTTGCCAAAGTTCATAGAACATCGATAGGAGGCTAAAGAAATGGAACAGTTGCAAGAATAGATTTTGGGTATTTTCCCATTGTGTGCAGTGACCAGAATAAAGGATAAACAAAGTCCATCACCAGAGGGCACAGTACTATTGCAAGCAAATGTTAGGGTAGCTGAAGCTCTATTTAAGAACAAAGATAATTAAAAAGATGTGTTTCCATGCCGTTGTTAATTAAAGCTCAGGAAGCAGAGTCTGAGTTAAATAATTTAGCACAGACAGCTCAAACTGAAGCTGAGGCTGAAGGAGTTCCAGAGTGCAATTATATTAAAAACAGAGTTCTGATGAGGAAGTGGAGACACCCTCACAGACCTGCAGATGAAGAACGAACAGTTGTTTATCAAATAGTGTTACCACCCCAATATTGTAAGGAGATATTGTGAGTAGCAGATGAAATTCGCATGGCAGGACATATAGAAATACGGAAAATGCAGGCATCAGTTAGCTGGTATTTTACATGACCAAGACTCCAGAAACACATAGTGCTGTGCTGTTAAATGTATCATATATTTCATGTAGGTGGAAAACATCAACATGTAATTAAATCAGCACCAAGTTTTGAGAAAGCATTTTTTGTCAAAGGCATTTGGCAGATTGCATAGCACCACTACTGAAAATGGAAGCGGGATATTGTTGCATCCTTACTATTATGGATATAACAATCTGATTTCCAGATGTGATTCCTTTAAGAATCATTACAGCACAGGAGTAGCGGAAAGGTTAACTCCAGTTTTTTTCTCATTTTGGACTACCGATTGAGGTACAAGCAGATCAAAGTTCTAAGTATATGTCTAAACTGTTCCAGGAAATCATCAGCATCTTTCATTGAAAACATTTGAAGTTAACTGTGTATCATCCACAAACATAGGGACTTTTGGAGAGATACCATCAGACTTTCAAAATCATGATTAAGGCACACTGTCATGAATACCCACAAAGATAGGACAAAGGATTAGATTTCTTATTATGTGCTACCAGAAATTCTCCAAATGAATCTACAGGCTTGAGTCCATCTGAATTGATTTATGATCATGAGATTAAAGATCCATTAAAGGGGCACTTGTGCTAGTGTCCCTATCCCTAGTCTGAGAAACCTGGATTCAAGCCCTACCTGTTCCAGAGGTGTGTAATAACATCTCTGGACAGGTTGATTAGTAACAGATTAAATTTAAAAGAAAAAGTTCATTAAAATTGATTGGGGAAGAATGCTTGAATCGAAAAGATGAATTCTCAATGTTGGCTTTTTTGTGTCCAAGTTTCTAGAAAGACTCATAGGAACATGTAAGGATGTGGAAGCACATTCCAGAAGCAGATGTACCAAATCAAGGTTGTAGGTCTGGCCAAACAAAATCTATTTCCACTGTAATTAACTCATCCACACATGTTTCTTGCCCTCATACTACATTGACTACTTCACTCATATCCCGTTACATCCCAAAATATACACCTGCATATGGCAATATATTGTGGTGAAGAAAAATACATAAGAAATGATGACTGTAAATTTTTGGAATGTCTGAACTCTATTTAATAGAGCTTAATTTAATAACATCATTGCTAATCTGATTCTAACTGCGAACCCATGTTCCTACCGATCTCAGATAATCTTTCAGACCCTTGACTTTGTTGCTATAGGCAAAACATCCCTGGCAAAGGAGACCCAGCTAACAGAGCTAATAGCAGGCTACGCATGCTTTGATCAAGCAAGGCAAAAATGATCAGAGCATGGCAGGAAGGGAAGTTAATTGTAAACCTAAGAATGCACAAGCAGGTAAAGCTAGAAGTTATAAACATAGCAAAAAGACAGAACTGAACTCATGCATGTAGCATTCATAACAAGAACTGATAGCACAAAAAATTTATGTATGATTTGGTGGCTATGACAGGGACATGTGCACAAGATGGCAAAAATAGAGTTCTGAACATTCAGGGCAACATGACATTTATTTAAATTGGGAAGCCAGTAATTGGTGGAGGTTTAGCTCTGTTAATTAAGGATGGCAGTGGTACAATTGAGAGAAATGACCTTAGTTTTGGAGATCAGGATGTAGAAAAGGTTTGGGTGGATAAGATAAGTAGTGAAGGTAAAAGTTGTTTGTGGAAGTAATATGTAGCCTCTCCACTCCCCAACAGTAATTACACTATAGGATCTGGCATACAGGAAGAAACAATGAGGGCTTGAGAACAAGGTAAGATAATAACATTGGGCAATTTTAATCTACATATAGTTTGGATGAATCAGATTGACAAAGGTAGCCTGGATGATGAGTTATGGAAAGTAAGTATAAAGCTCAGGTGTAAGAGATACATGTAATAGCATGGATAGAGAATTGGTTAGAAAGCAGGAAACAGTTCATAGGAATAAATGTATAATTTTCTGGTTGGCAAGTTGTGATGAGTAGAGTGTCACAGGGATTAGTGCTGGTGCCACAAATATTTACAATTTACATTAATGACTTGGATGAAGGGACCAAAGGTATGGTTGCAAAATTTGCTGATGACACCAAGGTAGGTAGGAAAGTACGTTGTTAAGTGAGCTTAAGGAGTCTGAAAATGGATATATGTAGGTTATGTGAGTGTTCAAAAAAGCATATGGAGTGTACAATATGTATACAGTATACCATGTGACGTTGTCCACTTTCGTAGGAAGAACAGAAGGGTAGCATTTTGTTGATATGGAGAGAGCTTGTAGAATCTCGAGATACAGACGGATCTGAGTTTCCTAGTAAGTGAATCATGAAAAGTTAATATGCAGGTTTAGCAAGTAATTAGAAAGAAAAAATGGAATGTTGTTGTTTATTACAAGGAGAATAGAATATTCAAGTGGGGATGCTAAAGAAGAGTCATTGGACTCGAAATGGCAACTCTGTTTCTCTATCCACAGATACTCCCAGATCTGCTGAGATTCTCCATCACTTTCTGTTTTGCTACAATTGTACAGGGCATTGATGAGGGCAAATCTAGAGTACTGTGATCAGTTTTCTCTCCTTAGTTAGGAAAAGTATAAATGTATCAGAAGCAGTGCAGGAAAGGTTCACTCAACTGGCACCTAAAATGGATGTGGGGGGGGGGGCGGTGGCGGTGGCGGTGGAGGTCAGAGGGTGTTATCTTATGGAGGAGGTTTGGGCAGGACTGTCCTTCAATTTAGAATAATGAGGGTTGAACTTATGGAGTCATATGAGACTGAGAGGAGTGAACACTGAAAGGATGTTTCCCTTTGTGGGAGAGACTAGAATTGGAAGATAGAGTTTAAATATAAGGGGTTTTCTATTCAAGAAAGATTAGACTTTTTTTCCCTCAGATAGTTCTGAGTCTGCAATTCTCTTCACAAAGAGCAGTGGAGTCAAAATCAGAGAATACCTTTTAAGGCAGGTGTATTCTTGACTAACAAGGCAGTCAAAGGTTACAGGAAGGAGGTAGCAGTGTGGAGATGAGTCCTCAATCTTATTGTCAATGATCTTATTGACTGGCAGCATAGGTTTGAGGGGCCAAATTGCCTGCTCCTGCTTCTAGATTGTAAGTATTTTTGAAATAAATTGGAGCACACTGTAAAAAACAGAGGTATTTCAGTTAACACATTGTCATCGTCCTCTGAGATTGTATACAGCAAACATACTTTGCAGGCAATTGGACTCCAAAACTCTTGATTGCTAATCGTGTAGGCCATATACCTATTATCATTGCACATATTTTAACTCATGCTGCTGACGGCTGATCACCACAAAAACTGTCAAGCATCAAAATTCTCTTGGATCCCTGTATAAGATCATACAAAGGAAAAATCAGAGAAAATCTAAGTCACCACTGGTGACGTCAAACAAAAAGAGAACATCCATTGACTATAGTATTGAAAATATTATATCATCCTCTCTCAGTCTTTTGTATCCCATGCTCATACGTGAAAAGAATGGCAGCTTGAGGTTTAACAAAAGCAACGAAGACTGACATATCACCCTTAACATGACAAAAGATCTTAGGGCCCTTCACAAGAAAATTAGAAGGTCAAAATCTGCCATTGAGTCACAAAAAGAGACACAGGTCCAATGCCCAAACCCAACACCCAAGCGAGCATGCAATGCTGTTCTTGAGATTTTTCTGGATTTTAGATTACCCATTACACAATAATTTGAAAAATTATGTGAACACAGAACAAATGTTTGGTTTTCCCACCAGTCTGTGTGTGGTTCCCAAGTTTTTACAGTTCCAGAGGAAATCGGTAAGCTTTGCAGAGGAATGAACTGGCTCCTCTATATCAATCAAGCACCTTCTCAACTGGTCGCAGAAAATTTTTTTTTCCAGACCACATGAATTTATGTTTAAAAAAGAACCACTTTAACCAGGCTTTTGAGACTAAACAAAAGAGCGAGTTTTTTAGTTACTAAGCATGAGAGGAAATAATAACACAACATGCACACAGGTTAGGAATAAGAAGTGAGTATAAAAAAGATAAATGTTAAGAAAATATTTACAGATCAGTCACTGGGTTGTTTGTGAAGAGTAGAGAGCAGAACATTGCAGCCATTACAGTGGATGTGACCAGTAGAATTGACGTAGTTGAACAGTCAGTTTTGAGATTTTTGCCTTTGCATGTTCTTTTTGTCAAGGCTGGTTGGCAATACACAGAGTGAGAAAGTGTTTATTTTTCCTTTCTTTTACCAGCAGTGCAGGGCTGTTTAATGGCTGTTCTCAAAATGTGCCCTTCACAGCACATACTAGGACATAAGGAGCTAACATGCTCAGACCAGTATTAAAAACTGACCAGACAAGGTCCCCCAATTTATTATGGTTCCAGGCAGGATGCATAAACTGTGAAGCTCCCAAATGATGTGGGATGAATGGCTCACTTTCTTTATTTACCGTTGATCCTTCAGATAGTTGCAATAGTTTTTTTAACAAATCATCCCTTCCCTTGTGGATACTCTTCTCTCAGAGCGAAAAGAACATGTTTTAAAGGAACAAATTTAACTTGGCTTTTCTTGAATTAACAAAACAGAGTTTGTTTATTAATTACTACACTTAAGAAGAAGTGAATGTTACTTACAGATTAGATATAAGAGGTGAATAGTAAAGATAAATTTAAGAAAGAATTTGCAGATCAATCTCTGAATTGTTCATGAAAGAGGATAATTGAATTATGTGGCATTTGCGGTAGAGGCTACTAGTAATGTTAATGTTGGTAATTGACCAGTCGATATTCACAGCCCTTAGCTTTGCAGGTTGGTTGAGATTCTGCAGTTTTGATTCTTTTTGACCATGATTGAATTTTAGCATTCAAAGTTGGAGAAAGTTACTTTGTTCTAGCTGCACCCCCACCCCTTGCATCCTTAAGTATGACTTTCCATTGATCTGTCTCTCCCAGACAGCCACTTAATTTACTGCCACAACCATTTTTGGCTATATCTCCGTCTTCCGCAAAAAACACACTTTGGAATTATAAATTAAAAATATTCACAGTACTTCAGGGTTCTGATGCGTGATCATGACACCAGTGATGAAGGGCCTTTTAAACTCTTTTTTTTTGTATATCCCAATGAGGATAATAGAACAGAATAGGATATCCGTTACTGTCACATGTACTACAGTACAGAAGTACAGGAGTACAATGAAACGCTTTTACCATGGCTGCCTCTAATGGTGTCATCTTAGGTACGAGTACCTAGTTACAAATCTCGGACACAAAAGAGGAATAAAAAGAAAACTAGAAGCATTTTAAATAAATTAGAAGTAAGATAGTTATAACATAGTTAAAGGATTGACATTACAGTCTGATAAAGAATTTCAGATCGATATTACATTGCAGCAGCATTACTGCAGCTCAGCAAGCATGTGGTCTGACCGCCCGCACCAGGCCTCAGTCCAACAACAGTCCCGATCCACTCCAAGCCTCCAGTCTGCTCTGTCAGACACTCAGCTGCACCAAAATAAGTTGTGCTGCTCCGGAACTCGCTTTTCATCTCGTGGATCTTCAGGACTTGTTTCCCCTCACACTGCTCCAGGGCTCATTCCCCTCACTGCTCTGGGACATACTTCCCCTCGTTGCTCCAGGACATACTTCCCCTC
>NW_025975541.1:0-7880 GCF_021869965.1 Rhincodon typus
CCTGCTTCTAATTCCTATGTTTCTCTGAGAATGAGTGCCATTGATGTAAAGGCAACATTTCACTGAATATCATCAAGGGGTCCTAACAAAACTGGAGTCAATGAGAATCAGGGGAAAATTCTCCACTCGTTACGGGCGTGCCTAGTGCAGAGCCTGTAGTTGCTGGAGCTCAGTCATCTCAGTTGCAGGATATCACTGCAGAAGTTCCTCAAGGTAATGTCCTAACTCTGCCACTTTCAGCTGCTTCGTTAATGACCCTCCTTTCATCATAAGGTCAGATTGGGGAAATTCACTAAGGATGCACAATGTTCAGCACCATTTCTCACTCATCACACACTGAAACAATTCATGTCTATATCCAAGATCTGGTCTACATGCAGGCTTGACTGGAATAGCAAGCAATCTTTGCATCTCACAAATGCCAGGCAATGATTATCTCTAACAAGAAAGAATATAACCATCTCCCCCCACCCTTGACATTAAGTAGTATTTCCACCACTGAACATCCCATTTTCAATGCCCTGGCATTACCATTTAGCAGAAACTGAACTGGACTGGCTATATAAATACTGGGAGTACAAGACTGAATCAATGGCTGGGATAACTGTGGCAAGCAACTCGTGCCTGTTATAAGGCACAAGTTAGGAGTATAATGTAATACTTTCTAATTGTTTGGATGGGCACAGTTCTAAAGCAACACAGGAACCTTTACACCAACTAAGACAAAGCAGCACTACCACAGATGCACAGTGAAGTAGTGTGTACCATCTATAACAAGCAATGCAGAACTCACTCGATGCACAACACCACCACTTAATTACCCTGTGATCTCTGTTACCTGGAAGAAAAATGGCAGCAAATGCCTCGGAAGACTACCATCTACACCTTCCCCATCAAGCCACACACCATCCTAACTTGAAATCATATTGCTGTTTCTCCACTGTGGCTGGGTCAAATCCTGGAAAGTTCAGTTGTTAGCTGCCATCATATTTCTACCACCATGGGTTCCTACATTTGCTGTTTCCTTGTTCTAGCTCATTAGAAGTGAACTTACCAGGTAATATTCAAATCATGTATAACTGTTTTGTTTTGCAACAAAAGGACAGTGTATGGAGCACTAATGTTTTTTAGCCCTTAAACTGAAAGGCACCTAACAAAGAGCATAATGCTTATTGGGACACCGCATTGTGCGCAGACTGTTGAGTATCAGGCAGCCAACTAAATGCATTTCAATTTGATCTTGACATTTGCACTCCTTGGCTGAAAATGCCGAGGAGTTGTGATCCCTACTGTAACAAAATAGCAATAATTGATTAAAAGTGTGATTTCATTACAATCAATTTAATGAAATTTGGGTTGCTAATGCTTTTAACTCCAAGCCAATATTTGGAGAAGTAATTAGTTCTGGTATATGTCAGTGGATGGAGAATATCTTATACATGTTCTGGAAGTAAAGACTTGGATCATCCTGCGGATTGCTCTAGATCCAAGATACAGCTGTATAATTTGTAATGAGATTTAAACAAAAATCTAACACTGATTATAAATGGCATTAGAACACCAATGGTACAGATCAAGTCACTGGTTGTTAGCGTTGTATAATGAGAACTGGTCCTGACTGAAACTGTCACATATTGACTATGACACTGCTAACTCTTGCATTGCAGGGAGAGTAAAAAGATTAAAATGATTTGGGGAAAAATCAAAATTGCTTCATTTATTAGTTTTCAATCAAAACACAATAATGTAGCATTGAGATGATAACATTTTAAAACTACTGAGGAAGCAAAACGGATCAAAGGAGACTATATTATTTCTTGTCATTTCAAGTAATATCTTGACTGCATATTAGATATTCTGGTAATATTGCAAAGTTTTGAATATAAATGATTTTCTCCGCAACCACACTGACCCCTTATAAATATTGAGTGTCTAATGTATATTTCTGACTCATATTTAACATCCTGAGTTTGAAGTTATATTTAACCCTTTACATTTAGTTTGTTTGTTATATTTAGATTCATGAATCACTGTTGATAGATTGTGAAGTTTGAAGGATACCTTAACAGTTTGGTCACGTCTTACCTGCTGAGAAAATGTTTTTCTCGTAATAATTGCTTGGAATTTATTTGATCCATATTTGCAGTAGATCCAGTTTTGCCTTTGTAACTAATTTTTACTAACTTCCACACCATTATCTAAGATGCTACACTCTGTATGTCAATTCTTAAGTAACAGTCTTAGTAATATTAATATCCATCTATGCAAACACAAGAACGTTGAAACCAGTGAAGGATAATAATATCACAAAGAGCATCTACACTTAGCAACAATCATTGAAAGGAATTGAATTTCCAGGCAGCTGTACTTCTCTGGGGACAAGTGTGGCCAGCAGGAGGTGCCTACTTTGTGAAAAAATGACACACTCTCAAAATGATCTTGTCACAATACATGAGGAGATGTATTGAACCCTGTTAATGCTCAGAATAATGCATTCAGCTCCAGGCTTCAGCAGCAAAAACAAAATGATGCATTCATCACTTGTTTATTTTTGATTAATTCATGTGAGCTTTGCTAGCTGTATTTATTGTCCATTCCTGATTGCTCTTGAGAAGATGGTGAGATGTCTCCTTGAACTGCTGCAGTCCTTGAGATCTGGATATATCCAAAGTGCTGCTAGAAGGGAGTTTCAGGATTTTGACTCAACAACATTGAGTACAGACAATACAGTTGCAAGTCAGCATTGTGTGTGTGTTGGAGGGAAATTTGTAGGCTGGTTTTCCTGTGCATCTGCTGTTCTTGTCCTTGGAAGTGGTTGATGTCATGGATTTGAAAGTTGTTGTTGAAGAAGCCATGGAGAGTTTCTATAGTGCTTCTTGTAGATGGTATATACTGCTGTCACTATGTTTGGTGGTGAAAGGAGTGAATGTGGATGATGGTCGATTAGATACAAATCAAGCAGGCTGTTCTGTTTTGGAAGGCATCAAACTTGGAGCTGCACCCAATTAGGCAAGTGGGGAGCTTTCCATCACACTCCTGACTTGTGCCTTGTACATGGTGAATAGATTTTGGGGAGTCAGGAGGTGAGTCACTTGCAGCATAACTCCCAGCATTTGACCTGTTATTGTAGCCAATGTATATATGTTACTAGTCCAAAACGCTTTTTGATCAATGGTAATTCAAAAGAATTTGATAGTGGGGCATTTAGCAATGGTAATGCCATTGAAATTAATGAGAAATAATTAGGTTCATTTTTACTGGTGATGGTCATTGCTTGGCGTTTGTGTGGTGTGAATGTTATTTTCCACTTATCATCCTGAGCCTGGATGTTGTCCAGGTCTTTCTGCTTATGAACATGAGCTGCTTTACTGTCTGAGAAGATAGGAGTTGAACATTGTGCAATTATCTGTGAATAACTCCACCCCAGACCTTGGTTATTGTCAAAGCAGCTGAAGATGGTAGGCCTTAGTCACTACCTGAAGGACATCCTGCAGTGATGTGGTGGAACTGGAGGCTAGCTAGGAATGGAAAGCTAGAAATATGCAATTGGTGTCCATTGGGAATGGCTTCTGGCAACTTGGAAATTTGGGGGTTGGTGGAAGCTGCTAGACTGAGATGGTTTAGGAGAGATTGTAGGCTGGGGTGTAAAAATGCTGGTGGAAGAGAGTAAAATGAGCAACTGAACAGGAGGAACCACCATCTCAAAGCTTAGGTTAGGGCAGAAGAGGGGCTGGGGGTCAGGCTGGTAAATAGGAAGGAGGAGGAACCATGAAAAACCATGAAGCATAGGACTGTGAGCTTGGAAAATAGGTGAGGCTGATGAAGGTAAAAGATTTGCTTGAGGGGCTCAGGGATTACCCTTGCACCTCTGGCTCTCAAGGGGTTCTATTAAAAGCAATTACTTGCTTAATCCGACTGTTCCTGTCTTCACATAACTGCAGGCTTTCTTTTACCAGGGAAACTCAGCCAAACAATATTAAATTTAAATTATGGTCCCAACTGCACTTTACAAGACTAATTTAAAGACTGTCTTGGGGTATTCTGCCTGTAGGAGCAGCCATAAGCACACAATGATATTCCATATTATAGAAATAGAAACAAATGTTAATGAATTTATTTTCTTTTAACACCCATCTCTCCCACTCCCTCTCCTAACCTTTCCTGAGCAGTTGTAGGGAAATTAATATTCGTTAACCATGTTAATGCACATTTCCAACTCTGAAAGTCTGAAAGCTTCCCACATTTATTATGTAGTATTCCAAATCTCTTTTGCAAATACATTGAATCCTGATGCTTTGAAATGCTCCGTCTCCTAATACATGCTTCAATCCACAATAGCATATAACATATAACTATAATATATAACTATGTATTTGTTCCTGTAATCATAATAAATACAGGCAACATCCCAATTCATGGACACACTGATAAAGTCATCCCAATATAAACCCAACAGAGATGGCGGCATTGTAGTATGCAGTCAGCAGGGAGTTGCCCTGGAAGTCATCAAATTGATTGCAGACCTCATGATATCTCAAAGTATCAAGTTAAACATGGCCAAGGAAGTCTCCTGCTAATTACATGCTGCTCCCCTCTCGACAGATGAATCAGTACTCCTCAATGTTCAACAGCATTTGGAGTGCTGAGTTCAGCAAGGCTGCAGAATGCACACTGAGTGGGGACTTCAATGTTCAATGTGGCTTGGCTGCAGCACTGCTAATGATTGAATAAATAAGTCGTAAGGACAAAGCTGAAAGATCTGGACATGGCAGGAAGGGATCCAATAAGACAGAAAAAAATACTGGACCTTATCCTCACCAACCTGCCTGTTGCATTCATAGCTGTCCATGGTAGCATTAGTAAGAGTGACCACCACACAGTTCTTGTGGAGGTAAAGTCCTGGCTTGACATTGAGCATTTCCTCAAAGACCTTCTTTCTATCGTAAGGTCAGAAGTGGGGATATTCATTGATGATTGCACAATGTTCTGCACAATTTGTGGCTCATCAGTTATGGAAGCAGTCCATGTCCAATGCATTAAGCCCTTGACTATATCAAGGTTTGGACTGACAAATGGCAAACATCGGTCATGCCACACAAGTGACAGGTAATGACCATCTCCAATGAGAGAGTATCTAACCATTCCCACTGACATTCAACGGCATTACCATCACTGAATCCCCCACTGTCAACATCTTGGAGGATACCATTGACGAGGAACTGAACTAGGCCATATAAATACAGTGGCCACAAGAGCAGGTCAGGGGATAGGAATCCTGCAGTGCGTAACACACCTCTTGACTCCCAAAAGCCTGTCAACCATCTGAATGGCACAAGTCAGAAGGGTGCCAGAATACTCCCCACTTACCTGGATGAGTGCAGTCCCAGTAACACTCACTTGACATCATCAAGGACAAAGTAGCTTGTTCAAATGGCAAAAATATCTTGAAACATCAATAATCTTTACCACAAACCTATAGTAGCAGCATGCATCATCTACAAGATACACTGCAGAAATTCACCAAGCCCTGTTAGACAATACCTTTCAAACCGAAAAACATTACCCTCCAGAAAGACAAGGGCAGAATATACATCGGGATTCCACCACCTGCATGCTCTCCTCCAGCTCAACCACCATCCAGACTTGGAGGTATACTAACATTCTTTCAGTATCATTGGGTCAAAGTTCTGGAATTCCCTCCTTAATGGCACTGTGGGTCCACCTACACCAAACTGTAAATAACAGTTCAAGCGAGCATCTCATTACCCCTTTCTCATTGGCACAGGCAATAAACACTGGGCCCAGCCAAACAGACCCATTTCCTACGAATGAATATATAAAACACCCTCCAGCTAATATCAATACCTCCGCTTTTCCAGTACAGTTGGAAAAGGAGAAAAAGAAAATGGTTTTATATGGGCTTTCGGACTCTGGAGCAATGGCTGCTAATATGAAGGAGCTGCTCTTGACTGGGCATAAAGAACACGTGGGTAGAACTAAAAGCGAGAGGAAAATACTTGGAGAGCTTGACAGAAGTCTGAAGTCTGGCCCTGTGGAATTTTGAAATGTGTGAACAGGAGCATGTATAGTAGACCGACAGCACGAAGTGGTACTCTTTCCAAAATATAACAGTGAGATGAGAGCCTCATATGCCTCTGACTACCGTGTATTGGTGTATTAAGTCTCAATATGTATTAAACAGTGTTACAAAGATATCCAAGGCTGAAGACAGTTCTTGACCTTGCCTTCGACTAGAATGGTCTATCTTGGATCTAAACTCATAGTCGTGGGCATAAAGCAACACAACAGAAAAATGGCGGCAACGGTGGTATCTAATGCCTAGATATCATGTAGGAAAAGATCAAGTTGTTATTGAATCGTTGTTGTATAGAATGCTAAAACTGAAAGCTGAGTTTCTGCTATTCTAAATGCTTTTCAATGCAAAAGCTGTTTTCCTTTAGTGTTTCCTCTCAATGGTTTTTGACTCTATTAAGGATGGCTACAGTGACATCATTTGAGTTAAATATTTTTGAATCTGAGGTATTTTGTATATATTAATACCTGAAAAGTAACAAGCTATCAGATGCATATAATAGATCAGAAAATGGGCAAATATGGAAAACATAATTCCTAAGATTTCAGAGATAGTAGGAACTGCAGATGCTGGAGAATCTGAGATAACAAGGTGCAGAGCTGGATGAACACAGCAGGCCAAGCAGCATCAGCGGAGCAGGAAGGCTGACGTTTCAGGCCTAGACCCCTCATCGGAAATGGGGGAGGGGAAGGGGGTTCTGAAATAAATAGGGAGAGAGGGGGAGGCGGATAGAAGATGGATAGAGGAGAGGATAGGTGGAGAGGAAACAAACAGGTCAAAGAGGTGGGGATGGAGCCAGTAAAGGTGAGTGTAGGTGAGGAGGTAGGGAGGAGATAGGGCAGTCCAGGGAGGACGGACAGGTCAAGGGGGCGGGATGAGGTTAGTAGGTAGGAGATGGGGGTGGGGCTTGAGGTGGGAGGAGGGGATAGGTGGGAGGAAGAACAGGTTAGGGAGGCGGGGACGAGCTGGGCTGGTTTTGGGATGTGGTAGGGGGAGGGGAGGTTTTGAAGCTTGTGAAATCCACATTGATACTATTAGGCTGCAGGGTTCCCAAGTGGAATATGAGTTGCTGTTCCTGCAACCTTCGGGTGGCATCGTTGTGGCACTGCAGGAGGCCCAGGATGGACATGTCGTCTGAGGAATGGGAGGGGGAGTTGAAATGGTTCGCGACTGGGAGGTGCAGTTATTTAGTGCGAACCGAGTGTAGGGTGTTCTGCAAAGCAGTCCCCAAGCCTCCGCTTGGTTTCCCCGATGTAGAGGAGGCCACAACGGGAACAGCAGATGCAGTGTACCACATTGGCAGATGTGCAGGTGAACATCTGCTTGATGTGGAAAGTCTTCTTGGGGCCTGGGATGGGGGTGAGGGAGGAGGTGTGGGGGCAGGTGTAGCACTTCCTGCGGTTGCAGGGAAAAGTGCCGGGTGTGGTGGGGCTGGAGGGGAATGTGGAGCGGACAAGGGAGTCACGGAGAGAGTGGTCCCTCTGCAAAGCAGATAAGGGTGAGGAGGGAAAAATGTCTTTGGTGGTGGGGTGGAATTGCAGATGGCGGAAGTGTCGGAGGATGATGCATTGGATCTGGAGGTTGGTGGGATGGTACGTGAGGACGAGGGGGATTCTGTTTTGGTTGTTATTGTGGGGATGGGGTGTGAGGGATGAGTTGCGGGAAATGTGGGAGACACGGTCGAGGGTGTTCTTGACCACTAAGGGGTGGAAGTTGTGGTCCTTGAAAAACGAGGACATCTGAGATGTACGGGAGTGGAATGCCTCATCCTGGGAGCAGATGCGGC
>NW_025975542.1:0-7880 GCF_021869965.1 Rhincodon typus
GCAGCCTCTCTGCTCCTATGATGCTGCTTGGCCTGCTGTGTTCATCCAGCCCTGCACCTTGTTGTCTCGGATTCTCCAGCATCTGCAGTTCCTACTATCTCAGGATAAAAATAGAATTAACCGAAGTTTGATATCTGAGATGGTGGGGACCTTAGGAGAATGCTGAAATAGGTCTCCACCCAGTCCTTCCAGTTGAACTTGGGTGCAAGTACTTCAGTCCTTTTTGCACCCTTTTTTGGCTCTGCCATCATTGAGGACAGGCACTTTGAAGGATCCTTCACCCAATTTGCTTAATTGTTTTCTACCATTCATACATGTAGCACCCTGGAGAACTTTGACTTGATCTGTTTGTTGCGGGATTGCTTAGCCCCATTTACAGCATGCAACTTGTGTTGTTTAGCTTTTCACTTCATTTTTAGGTATGCCTGGTTCTGCTCATTGGATTGGAAGTGTGGAACTGTCAGAAAATTTCCTGATGTGTTACTAGAACTTCTTGATGAGGATCAAACTAGACACTTGCCATTGTGGTAGTTAAGTGACTGTCAACTGAAGGACCTCCTGCCCCTTATCTTAAATCTGTGCCCCCTGGTCATTGATCCCTTCACCATGGGGCAAAGTTCCTTCTTATCTACCTATTCATGCCTCTTGTAACTTTATATATCTCAATCGTGTCCAAGCTCAGTCTTCTCTGTTCTAAGGAAAACAACCCTAGCCAAAGAACATCTAGATTTAGATAAAAGGATACAAAATCATGAACTATTTTATGCTACGTAAGAACTATTAATACAAAAAACACTTCTACCCTCAACCTTACGGATACTCAAACCTTAGTGAATGGTCATCCTTTTTTCCACTTAAAATTGATTGTTCTATGGACATGGTTGTACTTGAACCTAACTTCTGCATTCATTTGATCTATCTCCACAAGACCATTAAACAGCTAACATAGGGACTATATTTAACATGGATCCTTAAACTCCTCTTCCACAGACCTTTTTCTGGAGCACTCTATTAGTCACAATAAGTAACTCAGGACTTCTTCTGCCTGGTAGCTCTGCCTTAGATCTGTTCACTCTGACAGAATCTGCACTGAAAGAAACCCTCGATAGTTCTGTCTTCCTAAACAAACTGGTCGCTGTGTCTCATTGTTTATTAAATTTTCCTCACTAGCTTTATTTTTAAAGCCTCATGTAAATGCCTGTAATAATGTTTCCAGTTAACCTAGCACTGCTCTGAGAACTCATGTAATTAAGTCCTTCTCCTCTTAAAGCACATTTTGAAATATAAGTCAAATTTAAAGCTAAGGATGGGTGTGTCCACGTTGGAATCCAGATTTCAAAAAGAGTAATATAGCCGTAATGTTCATCACTACCCCAGTAAACTGAAGTTGGTACTCATCAAACATAGGAGGATTGACAGCTTGGAAGTACTGCTTGGAAGTTGTGTAGAAGAATTGAGATTTCTTGGGCCTTCCACTTCCACCAAGGTTTTCTCTTCACATCTCCACTGGGGAGGCAATGGCCTAGTGGTTATTATTGATAGACTATTAATCCAGAGAGCCAGGTAATGTTCTGGGGACGCGTTTTAAATCCTACTATGGCAGATTATGGAGTTGGAATTCAAAGAAGATCTGGAGTTGAGAAAAATGATGACCATGAAACCATTGTTGATTGTCACAAAAACCTATCTAATTCAACAATTTCCGTTAGGGAAGGAAATTGCCATCTTTACCTGTTCACGGGTACTTGCGATTTCAGACCCACAGAAATGTGGTTGATTCTTCACTTGTCTGGCAATTTGGAATGAGCAATAAATTCCAGCCTAGCCAGTGATGTCTGCATCCTGTGAATGAATGTAAAAAAATACTCGACAATTGCAACCTCCTTCATCGTGAATGCCTCTGTATCTTTAGCATAGCCTCCTTGTATCAGAATATTTCTTGTTCTGCTATTCTTTAACTCCAGAGTTTGGCATCTTGGCTATTCCAGTAGTTCAACTCACTGTTAGAAGTCCTTCAGCTATTCAGCCCTTTGGTTCTTCAGATCATAAGCCCTCACAAAATAATCGGTTGATCGCAGAGATTTTCTCTTGCAGCCAGCTTTCCCTCCGATCTAATCTGATTTGCACACAGAATCATAAATCTATAATTAACTTACCTTGAACTTTATTTCCTTTATTGTTTGTCTCCCAAACAACTTGGTGACGTGATCATTTACTAGAAGCCATGTGCTTTATCAGAAATCAAATTTGAGAGAAACCTTTTTTAGAAGGACTGTTGCCTCAAAATAACTTTTATTTCCTCATGAGGTACATGGACCATCACAGTATATTTACATGCTGAAAAGATTTGCGGTATAATTTCATCAGCAGGTCCAAGTTCAATTAAAAGATTTAAGATATTTCAAACCAAACACCTGTCTATGCATATTGAATTTGGAGACCTATTATTTCAAGGAAAACAGTATAGATGTTTTGAAGTTATTTGCACAATTTTTTCTTCCTTTTTTTTTCTTAAATTGAGTGTGTTATACAAAGTTGCTTTAAAAGTTCAAATTGCATGTTTTTTTTCTTTTAAAATAAATTCCTGTTTAAAACTTACAACAGGTCTTCCTTTTTTTTATGAAGTCTTGTGTTTCTTTTTAGAGCCAAATCCTCCTATAGATGAAGTAATCAACACATCTGGTGTTGTAGAAAAATTTGTGGAATTCTTGAAAAGAAATGAGAATTGTACACTACAGGTAAATCTTTTGATGCTATTCTTTGTCAGCTGTTGTGTTTGCTGGTTAGAATGTCAAAGTGAAACAATGTCTTGTTGAATAAAAGCTAAGAGCCATTTGGCCTCTCAAGCTTGCACTGTCTGATCTCATTGTGGCCACAATTCCACTTCCTTGACTGTATCCTCACAGCCTTTAACTCCACGTGAATCAAAAAAATCTATCTAACTCAGCTAAATGACCCAGCCTCCACTGCTGTCTGGGGAAGATGATTCTTCAGACTGGTTGACCCTTCGAGAGAAGAAAACTCCTCCTTACCTCAACCTTAAAAGGAAGACCATTATTTTGAAATGCCCACAGTTCGGTACTCTACCAGAAGGGAAAACATCCTCTCACCATTAACCCTGTCAAGTTCTGTTTTAATAAGGCCACCACCTAATCTGAACTCCAATGAGGACAGACCCAACTCGCTCACCTTCTCCACGTTCCTAATCAAATCTTCAGTCTAAAAATATAGACAAGTAAGTAGAAGAAAGCTACAGATCAGACATGATCAAAACGGATGGTGGAAAATTCGCCTGAGTGGCCTTGTCATGTTCAAATGGAGTAGCCAGGAAATTAGCAGCTAAAATCTATTGCCTAACATTGCAACCTCTAGAATTTTGTGGGAAACTGCAAAGTTATGATTTGTACAGTGCACTATAAGAAAATAATCATGAATTTCTACAATATTAGTAAATACATTCACGTCCTATATTTTTACAAACTAAGGATTTTGTCTTAGGATAGCAGATCTCCAAACAAAGTAGTGAATTAAATTGATAAACATCGAATATTTGATTTTGATTATCACAACTTGAAATGGCATACTTTGTAATAATCACTGATTTTCTTTCACCAAGTTACATTTTGGAAAAATACATCTAACAAAATTAACTTCCCATTTGAAGATGATGGATTCCTGCAGAGTGTGTGAATTTCTAAACTAATCGCTATTGTAATAGGTGCATGTCTGTTTTAATATGTAAAAAAGATTATGCATTTGTTAGGCGTTAGGGAGGATTTGGGGCCAATTTGCTTTTTGTGTTAACTGAATTAAATCTGTGCTATAATACTGATTGGAACCAGATGGACCTCATTGACTGAGGTTCACGATTGGGGTTGTTAACCTGGGACAACCAGGAAAGCCTTGGCTGACCAATATAACCAGGAGATGAGAATCCCCTCGGTAGAGGACTGACTCTGAGCTGGCTGGCCATAGTCAGTGTACTGTGCACTAGTAAATAAAAGGTGACTTCGTGACGGGACTCGGTCTCTGTGCAGTTATTTCAGTGGCAATGAAAGGGGAATCAAGGGAGCCCTGGTTCCCACATCTGCACCGGAGCTTAGGTCATTCCTTGGGTTAGTGAAGTATTATGAAAATTCATATGTAACCTGGCCTCCATCTTGGCACTGTTACACTTGTTGAAAAAGGGTCAACCTTGGAAATGGTCATGAAGCCAAAGCAGCCTTTAGGGAAGTGAAAAAGCAGCTATCATCAGGTAACATGTTGGCCCACAACAATCTGAAGCGAGAAGTGGGGCTAACATGCAATGCCTTGCCGTTTGTGTCGGGGTAGTGTTGGCTCACCAGTGGCCCAACAGAGAGGAACGCCTGATAGAGTATGCTTCCTGTACTTCTGCTGATGCTGAATGCTTGAATAAAGAAGGAAGGTTTGGCGGTCATCTTTGGTATGAAGAAGTTCTGCCAGTAGCTTTACAGGTAGGAATTTGACACAGGAACAGATCACAAACCCTTGCTAGGGCTACTGAAGGAAGACAAGGCAGTGCCGCCCATTGCTTCCAGTAGAATTCAGTGCTGGGCCCTTATTCTCAGCACGTACAAGTACAAGTTAGAACACTGTCCAGGATTCCAAGTGGCTATTGCTAATGCCTTGAGCCACCTCCCCACTGGCAGATACTCCACTGGTGGTGCCTCCCCTAGAAGAGTCCGTTTTGGGTTTAAACTTTCTGGACACCCTTCCAGTCACCAGGGACAATGTCCAACTGTGGACACAAAAACATCCTGTCCTAGCAAAACTGAAATAGCTGATGGTAATGGTGGAAACAGAAGGGCCATCGCAAAACAGGATTGAAATCTTTTTGGACTCGGTGAGACCAGATCAACATGGAGGACGGCATATCACTGTGGGGAGCAAGGGTGATTGTCCCGAGTAAAGGTTGCTGCCAGATACTTGCCGAACTTGGCTGTCTGGCAGAAAGCAGAGAGTGGGGATAAAGGGGTCTTTCTCAGGATGGTAGCCGGTGACAAGTGGTGTTCCACAAGGGTCAGTGTTGGGACCACAACTTTTCACTTTATACATTAATGATCTAGATGAAGGAACTGTGGGCATTCTGGCTAAGTTTGCAGACGATACAAAGATAGGTGGAGGGACAGGTAGTATTGAGGAGGTGGGGAAGCTGCAGAAGGATTTGGACAGGTTAGGAGAGTGGGCAAAGAAGTGGCAGATGGAGTACAACGTGGAAAAGTGTGAGGTCATGCACTTTGGTAAGAAGAACAAAAGTATGGACTATTTTCTAAATGGAAAGAAAATTCAGAAGTCTGAAGTGCAAAGAGACTTGGGAGTTCTAGTCCAGGATTCGCTCAAGGTAAACTTGCAGGTTGAGTCAGTAGTCAGGAAGGCAAATGCAATGTTGGCATTTATTTTGAGAGGACTTGAATATAAAAGCAGGGATGTACTACTGAGGCTTTATAAGGCTCTGGTCAGGCCACGTTTGGAGTATTGTGTGGAGTTTTGGGCCCTATATCTCAAAGGATGTGCTGGCCCTGGAGCGGGTTCAGAGGAGGTTCATGAGAATGGTCCCAGGAATGGAAAGCTTAACATATGAAGAGCACTTGAGGACTCTGGGACTGTACTCATTGGAGTTTAGAAGGATGAGGGGGATCTAATTGAAACTTACAGATGACTGAATGGCCTGGACAGAGTGGGAAGATGCTTCCATTGGTCGGAGAATCTAGGACCTGAGGGCACAACCTTAGAGTAAAGGGAAGACCTTTTTAGAACTGAGACAAGGAGAAACCTCTTCAGCCAGAGAGTGGTGAATCAATGGAATTCACTGCCACAGAAGGCTGTGGAGGCCGGGTCATTGAGTACAATTAAGACTGAGATAGGTAGGTTCTTGATTATCAAGGGGATCAAGGGTTATGGGGAGAAAGCGGGAGAATGGAGTTGAGGAACTTATCAACCATGATTGAATGGCAGAGCGAAAGATGGACCGAATGGCCTGATTTCTGCTCCTATGTCTTATGGTCTAACTCCACCAGGGTCATCCAGGGGTTTCCAACTTGAAGACACTGACAAGAAGCTATGTCTGGTGGCCAGGGTTGGCTGCTGACATAGTTGCATTGGTGGGCCAGTGCCCAGGTGCCAACAAGGACAAAATTTTCCACCAGCAGCCCCCCACATTCATGGGAATGGCTGGGTAAACCGTGGTCTCGGTTGCACATCAACTACACTGGCCCTTTCATGGGCTCAATGTTCCTGCTCGTTGTGGACGCCCATTCGCAGTGGTTAGACATACATAAAGTTCGTTCAGCAAACCCGAGGATGACGATTGAGAAGCTGTGAGCATCATTTGCAATACACTGACTCCCGGAAATATTGGTCACGGACAATGGGACATCATTTACCAGCAGGGAATTTGAGTATTTTCTAAAGTCAGATACCTTTTGGTACATGAGGACAGCTCCGTACCATCCATCATCCAATGGTCTAACAGAAAGAGCGTTCCGAACGTTGGTGGCCGGCTTAAAGAAACAGCCTGCATCGTCAATTGATACCAAATTGTCCTGTTTCCTGTTCAATTATAGGATCACCCCACACCCAACAACAGGGATAGCTCCAGCAGAGTTGCTGATGGGGAGAAGACTCTGCACCAGGTGAAACCTGATGATATTTCCAGACCTGGTTGGGGGGGTGGTGGTGAAACAGCAGCCAAATGCCTCCTCCACGTGAGAGAGACCATTTAATTCAAGGGATGAAGCTTGGTGCTGGAACCATGCAAATGGCTTTGTATGGGTACAAGGCAAGGTTGATGTGAGGTCACATCCTGTGACTTAGAAAGTTCAGGTAGGTAATTCAGTCCTGAACAAACATACAAATCACCTGAAAGCTGTTACCTCGCAAATGGTGCAGGAGCAAAACATACATGGCCCCTCTGAATAGCTAGAAGGCCTGGCAGAAACTGTAGGTGCTCCCCCTCCGTCTAGTCTCGAGGAAACCCTCGCGTCTGAAATGGATGTAGCCTTGATACTGGAAGAAGAGAAGGAAACTCTACTGAGACATCCCAGATGCAAGAGACGGACCACAATCCGGTTCAAGCCCCCTGTGTCAGTCCAAGTCAGAGGAACGGGACGTGGGACAGGGGGAGGAATGCAGTGATTGGGACCAGATGGACCTCCGTTGACTGAGGCTCATGATTGGGGTTGTTAACTTGGGCCAACAATCCCAAAACCAGCCCAGCTCGTCCCCGCCTCCCTAACCTGTCCTTGCTCTCACCTCAAGCCCCACCCCCATCTCCTACCTACTAACCTCATCCCGCCCCCTTGACCTGTCCGTCCTCCCTGGACTGACCTATCTCCTCCCTACCTCCCCACATACACTCACCTTTACTGGCTCCATCCCCACCTCTTTGACCTGTCTGTCTCCTCTCCACCTATCTTCTCTATCCATCTTCTATCTGCCTCCCCCTCTCTCCCTATTTATTTCAGAACCCCCTTCCCCTCCCCATTTCTGAAGTATTGGCTTTGTCAGGACACTGTAGCCATTACCTGTACAGCTACAAATATTTGCCAGACATCTACTTTGGGGATACTTCACAGGCCTTCCAATCCACCTGCTTAGGTAACTAATGTAGAGCTGTGTCACAGTCTCCTCTCGCTGCACTGTTTACAGTATGGCCAGAGTCCATTGACATTTAAAATTCTGCATTCCCAATTTTTCTCAATGACACTACACCTGAGGATTTCACGTTTTTTGTTTCAACACAACAATGTTTATTGTAAATAAAAGACTTGAATAAAACAAGCATTGTTAATTTAAGGTTTACTTCCTACTTTTCTCCCAAGAATTCTTTAGATGACACATCAGTATTAAATTTAAGATAG
>NW_025975543.1:0-7879 GCF_021869965.1 Rhincodon typus
TTTATGTGTGTGTGTTTGTTCTTTATATGTGTGTGTTTGTTCTTTATATGTGTGTGTTTGTTCTTTATGTGTCTGTGTTTGTTCTATATTGCAAAGGGACAGGTGGTCTGAGATGCATTTGTTTTAATGCGAGAAGTGTAGTTGGTAAGGCAGATGAACTTAGGGCTTGGATTAGTACCTGGGAGTATAATGTTATTGCTATTATTGAGACTTGGTTGAGGGAAGGGCAAGATTGGCAACTAAATATTCCAGGTTATCGATGCTTCAGGCAGGATGGAGAGGGAGGTAAAAGGGGTGGAGGAGTTGCATTACTGGTCAAAGAGGATATCACAGCTGTGCTGAAGGAGGGCACTATGGAGGACTCGAGCAGTGAGGCAATTTGGGCAGAGCTCAGAAATAGGAAGGGTGCAGTAACAATGTTGGGGCTGTACAGCGAGCGTGAGGTAGAGGTAGAAATATGTCGACAGATTATGGAAAGATGTAGGAGCAACAGGGTGGTGGTGATGCGAGATTTTAATTTTCCCAACATTGACTGGGATTCACTTCGTGTTAGGGGTTTAGATGGAGCAGAATTTGTAGGGAGCATCCAGGAGGGTTTTATAGAACAGTATGTAAATAGTCCAACTCAGGAAGGGGCCATACTGGACCTGGTGTTGGGGAATGAGCCCGGCCAGGTGGTTGAAGTTTCAGTAGGGGATTGCTTTGGGAATAGTGATCACAATTCCGTAAGTTTTAGAATACTGATGGACAAAGACGAGAGTGGTCCTAAGGGAAGAGTGCTAAATTGGGGGAAGGCCAACTATCGCAAGATTCGACAAGAGCTGGGGAATGTGGATTGGGAGCAGCTGTTTGAGGGTAAATCCACATTTGATATGTGGGAGGCTTTTAAAGAGAGTTTGATTAGACAGCAGTACAGACATATCCCTGTGAAAATGAGGGATAGAAAGGGCAAGATTAGGATGACAGGTGAAATTGTGAGACTAGCAAAGAGGAAAAAGGAAGCATACATAAGGTCTAGTCAACTGAAAATAGATGAAGCTTTGGAAGAATATCGGGAAAGTAGGACCAATCTAAATGAGGAATTAAGAGGGCTAAAAGGGGTCATGAAATATCTTTAGCACACAGGGTTAAGGAAAATCCCAAAGCCTTTTATTCATACACAAGGAGCAAGGGGGTAACGAGACAAAGGGTTGGCCCACTCAAGGACAAAGGAGGGAAGATATGTGAGGAGTCAGAGAAAATGAGTGAGATTCTTAATGAGTACTTTGCGTCGGTATTCACTGAGGAGGGGGACATGATGGATGTTGAGGTTAGGGATAGATGTTTGATTACTCTCGGTCAAGTCGGCATAAGGAGGGGGGAAGTGTTGGGTATTCTAAAAGGCATTAGGGTGGACAAGTCCCCAGGTCCGGATGCAATCTATCCCAGGTTACTGAGGGAAGCGAGAGAGGAAATAGCTGGGGCCTTAACAGATATCTTTGCAGCATCCTTGAGCACAGCTGAGGTCCCGGAGGACTGGAGAATTGCTAATGTTGTCCCCTTGTTTAAGAAGGGTAGGAAGGATAATCCAGGTAACTATAGATCAGTAAGCCTGATGTCAGTGGTGGGGAAGCTGCTGGAGAAGATACTGAGGGATAGGATCTATTTACATTTGGAAGAAAATGGGCTTATTAGTGATAGGTAGCATGGTTTTGTGCAGGGAAGGTCACGTCTTACCAACTTGATAGAATTCTTTGAGGAAGTGACAAAGTTGTTAGATGAGGGAAGGGCTTTAGATGTCATATACATGGACTTCAGTAAGGCGTTTGATAAGGTTCCCCATGGTAGGCTGATGGAGAAAGTGAAGTCACATGTGGTCCAGGGTGTACTAGCTAGATGGATAGAGAACTGGCTGGGCAACAGGAGACAGAGAGTTGTAATGGAAGGGAGTTTCTCAAAATGGAGAACTGTGACCAGTGGTGTTCCACAGGGATCCCTGTTGGGACCACTGTTGTTTGTGATATACATAAATGATCTGGAGGAAGGTATAGATGGTCTGATTAGCAAGTTTGCAGATGACACTAAGATTGGTGGAGTAGCAGATAGTGAAGGGGACTGTTGGAGAATGCAGCAGAATATAGATAGATTGGAGAGTTGGCAGAAATGGCAGATGGAGTGCTCAATTCAGGCAAATGCGAGGTGATGCATTTTGGAATATCCAATTCAAGAGTGAACTATATGGTAAATGGAAAAGCCCTGGGGAAAATTGATGAACAGAGAGATCTGGGTCTTCAGGTCCATTGTACCCTGAAGGTGGCAACGCAGGTCGATAGAGCGGTCAAGAAGGCGTACAGCATGCTTTCATTCATCGGACGGGGTATTGAGTACAAGGGTTGGCAGGTCATGTTGCAGTTGTATAGGACTTTGGTTCGACCACATTTAGAATACTGCGTACAGTTCCGGTCACCACATTACCAAAAGGATGGGGATGCTTTGGAGAGGGTGCAGAGGAGGTTCACCAGGATGTTGCCTGGTATGGAGGGCGCTAGCTATGAAGAGAGGTTGAGCAGATTAGGATTATTTACATTAGAAAGACAGAGGTGGAGGGGGGACCTGATCGAGGTCGACAAAATCATGTGAGGTATAGACAGGGTGGATAGCAAGAAGCTTTTTCCCAGAGTGGGGGACTCAATTACTAGGGGTCACGATTTCAAGATGAAAGGGGAAAAGTGTAAAGGAGATATGCATGGAAAATTCTTTACGCTGAGGGTGGTGGGTGCCTGAAACACGTTGCCAGTGGAGGTGGTAGAGGAGGGCACGATAGTGTCATTTAAGATGTATCTAGACAGATACATGAATGGGCAGGAAGCAGAGGGATACAGATCCTTGGAAAATAGGCGACAGGTTTAGATAGAGGATCTGGATCAGCGCAAGCTTGGAGGGCCAAAGGGCCTGTACCTGTGCTATAATTTTCTTTGTTCTTTGTTCTTTGTTCTTTATGTGTGTATGTTTGTTCATTATGTGTGTGTGTGTGTCTGTGTGTGTTTGTTTGTTCTTTATGTGTGTGTGTCTTTGCTCTTTATATGTGTGTGTGTGCGTATGTGTGTGTTTGTTCTTTGTGTGTGTGCGTGTGTGTGTGTGTGTTTGTTCTTTATATGTGTGTGTGTGTCTGAGAGAGAAATGGGATGTCATTGCACTTTCTTTATTTGGATTCAAAGAAACAATGTATACGTTTCTAACAGAGCAAGTGACACCCTTTATAATTAGTGTCGTGAATCATCTCCCAATTCCTTCTCAGATTTACGCTTAAAGCACTCCGTCTTAATTTAAAATAAAAATATCAACTTTGGAGAATCATTGTTTAAAGTAGGAAATATGAAATGTTTTTAACATGTGTTGTTTGACAAATGGAGTTCAGTTCTTAAAAATATGGAACCTAAAGTGGAAAGGTATCAAACCCAGAGGCTGGGTGTATGGGGATAATTGTTGCTTCCCAAAGGATGGTGGAATAGAGCACGGCTACCAGAATTGCCAGCAGAGGAGCTTGGCAGGGGTGGGCAGTGCAATCCAGAGCGGGCAGGGGGTGTGAGGTCCCTGGGTTGCATGGGAGCTTCAAGTCTAGGTTGTGAGGGGTATTAGAGTTTTAGGGGCAGTGTAGTTGGGAGGGTGTTAGATAAGTTGGGAGTCAATTGAATAAACATTTAGGAGATGGACTAGGTTTTCCACCAACACCAAGAAACAACTACCTAGCCTTTGGAAAATCCAGGCCATGATGATGGGCTCAGTAAAAATTGCAATGAAGCACATTCATAGGGAGGTGATGGCCCGGTGATACTGTTACTGGATAAGTAATCTGTACACCCAGGTAATGTTCCACAGACCTGGGTTCAAATGCCACCACAGCAGAATTTGTAATTCAATAAAAATAATCTCCGAATGGAAGTCTAATGATCCCACTGTTCATCGCCCTTAAAATCTCAGCTTTAGAAAAAGAAATCTGAGCTCTGGCCTACATGTGACTCCAGCCCCACAGCAACCTTATTGCTTTCTGAAATGGATCTCTCACCATTCAAAGGTAACCATCAATGCATAATCAATCAATTTTATTCCTACAAAAAGAAGACGCTGTAAGAGGACATGTGGGCCCTTTCTGGGTGTGAAACTTTAGTCTGCCCGATTACTATTTTGTAAATGTACATGGTACTGGTGAAACAAATTTACTGATTAACCACAAGTATATCCCCTAAAAAGGGCACTGCATGGGGAAAAAAAAACACCCGAACCTCAAAAGCAGCTTGTAAAGCAAGTTAGTACATTTTTGCTATGCCAGTCTAACCGTGATGATGCCCATGGGGCATGCAAGTTCTGAAGTGTGCCATTACCACTCCCTCCCCATGGTCATAAGGGCACAGCTCTGCCCTCTATTTATCTACAGACTCTGTAATGCTTAAGTGCCCTTTGAAAAGGCTGAACAAGATATGAGTGCACTATTATGAAGGAACCCCCACAGCATTGCCAATGACAAACACCCAGATTTTGTGGTGAATAGGTTGCATTGAAGATTTGTTAGTCTTTCAGTGTGTTAGCTTACCTCTGAGGGGTGTCATGTTTGGAAGGCTGTGGTTTCAGGGATTTAACAGCATAGTCTAGGCTGTCACTCCCAATGCTGAGGGAATTCTGCACTGTCACATGTGCTGTCAGCTTGTTGAGAAGGCATAGAATTCCATATCCATAAGAATAGAATCCCTACAGTATAGAAACAGGCCATTTGGCCCAACAAGTCCACACTGACTCTCTGCAGGACATCCCACCCAGATCCAACCCCCTTCCCTTTAACCCTACATTTCCCCATGGCCAATCCACCTAACCTACACATCTTTGGACTGTGGGAGGAAACTGGAGCACCTGGCTGAAGCCCATGCAGAATGTGCAGACTCCACATGGAGAGACACCAGAGGCTGGAATTGAACCCAGGTTCCCTAGCACTATGAGGCAGCAGTGCTAGCCACTGAGCCACCTGCCACCCACATACAGAATCAAGGGAATGCTCCCTGGCTAATATTCCACCTTTAGCCAGCCTTCGTTAAAAAAAGTTTGCAATTTTTGGAATCGTACTGTGTACTGTCTTCCTGCTGGGTTTGGTTACGCAACATTGAAACGCAAGAAAGTAGTGAACTTCCTGCACAGAGCTCTGCAGTAATCTGAGCAAACACCCTGCTGGTTCACACCAAGGAAGAGATTTACCTCATTGCTGCATTTTCATATCCACTGCCCTCCCCCTGTCAGTACAGGGTCAAGGTTAACTGGCACTCTCTGCTTTCTGTCCCTCTCCATTGTAGAACCACAACGTTATATTAATGGTTCTCTAATCTGTTCGGACCTTTCAGAGTCTGGAGCATTTTGAAAGGTTGCAAACAATACATCTCCGCAGGATTTAAACAAATGAAAAGCTGGTCATGTTGGAGGTCCAGAGTGATGGCTGGGTTTCCACGTGTGGAACGTTGAAGTGTGGTAGATTGATAGAGCAAAAGTAGTCGTGGAGTATCAGCCTTTATAAAGTGAGGCTTGCAGTAAAAAAGACAGAAAGCAATTTAGGGCAAAGGTGTCATAGTTACACCCTGTCATTAGAGAGAGACAAACAGCTGCCTCAAACAGTATGCCTCAGTTGAGGGGGTGGCATTGAGAAGGAAGGACCTGCATGGTAACCTCAGTGAGTTGAGGAACCGAGCCTGTGCTGTTCATGGAACTCTATATTGCAAGCCAGCTATCCAACCAACTGAGCTAACCAACAACTGGTGGCAACAGTCTGCCTCTGTCTAAATAAAGCCCTGGCTAGGACCAGCTGAGATACTGTGTCCAGCCCTGTCATCTTCACCTTCAAAAGGATATTCCCACATTGCAAAAGAGGGCAGCACAGGTTCTCCAAGGTGCCAAATATTACATTTCGAGGAGCAATTTCACAAACTAAATTTGCATTTGGTTATTTAAAGAAGGATTTCAGGCTTTTGAAATAAATTTGACAGGGAAATGTTTTAACCTTGTTGTTGAGTCAAGGATGAGAGGAAATAAATGGAAAATAACAGGCAGATCATTCAGAACAGAAATTAGGAACTAATTCATCACACAAAGGGTGATACCTGTGTGGAACTCTTACTTAGGAAAAGCGGTAAATATGATAGCCCAATTATCATTTGACTCTCCAATCGATAGATAGTTCCCAGGCTGGGGTATGAAAGTGACAGAGTCAAGATAAGTGGAATTTTTTTATTCATTCTCAGGATGTGGATATCCCTCCAAAAGTCAACACTCATTTTCCATCCCTAATTGCCCTTGACAAGGTAGTGGTGAGTTGCCGTCTTGAATTGCTGTACGTATACTGGCTTGGTACAATTGAGCAGCTTGCTCAGGTACTTCAGAGGGTTCTAAAAAGTCAAGAACATTGCTGTGGGTCTGGAAACATATGTAGGCCAGAGTAAACTAGAATGGGAGATGGCCTCCAGCAAATAACACCAGAGAATCCGATAGGCTCTCACAACAAAACATGGAATTTCATGGTCATTGGACTTACTTCTTTCTTTCCAGGTTTATTGAATTAATGGAACTTCAAATCTCCCACGATAGAGTTTGAGCTCAGAGTATTAGTCAGAGTTTGCAGATTACTAGTCTGTTACAAAAATAAAGTTGCTGGAAAAGCTCAGCAGGTCTGGCAGCATCTGTGAAGGAAAAAAGAGTTTCCTTGAACGTTAATCTGAAACGTTAACTCTGTTTTTTCCTTCACAGATGCTGCCAGACCTGCTGAGCTTTTCCAGCAACTTTGTTTTTGTTCCTGATTTACAGCATCCGCAGTTCTTTCGGTTTTTACTAGTCTGTTAATTTGTTCACTTTGTAACCATATCTGTTGAGATATAGGATATAGCCAAGATTTCACCAATTGATAGATCAAGTTTGAGGGTTGAATACTTCACTGAAACACAGTACATCAACTCAGGACAGTTGTTAATAGTGTTGTTCACAGACTGCAGCATTAAGCATCAAAACTTCTACACATGTCTCATCGGTCCCTCTTTATAAGTGTTCAGGCATTTACTTGAACAAAGTCCTTCATATGTATATATTTCAATGTTATGGACACAAAATTGACATACCATACTAGTAAATTGCAGCTACAGCTTCGCTAAGCGCAAAATTAGTCCTACTCCAGCTGGTAGCTATTTATTTAAAACCTGATGCACTATTTCCTCAGGATTACACTGAAGCTAGAGGCTTGATCTCGCTGGATCAAAAAGTCAGAGTGGGATCTGAACTCTTGACCTTATGATTCAGGGTGACAATGTTACCTACACAGCCAAGACCAACACCTTATCTTCAGGCCATTTCCAATGTGCGCAAACAGAAATGGTGACATTTGTTTTGTTTTGCAGAAGAAACTCAACATGAAAGGATCCATCGACATCTCCAAGATCAAGTGTGTGGAGATTGTACTGAGTGACATCAGCTTTCCTTGCAGCTACAAATACCCGTTCCAGGTACACAGCCCCTCTGCTGCTTGTTACTACACTTTCAGGAGCTTTAACTAGGGCCACTTCACAATTTGGCCTTGAGTGCACTTTGGTTCTAACTTACCCTCCGTGAAGGTTTCTGAGAAAAAGCGACTCCTCAATAACTCCCCCAGCTCCAGCCCCTGAACCAACTGCGAAAAAATATCTGGAGGAGCGGGGTGGCTGATGCAAGGGAGGAAGGGGCTAAAGATGAAAAGGAGAGGGGCAAGGGTGATGGTGGTGTGGGGGGTGGGGGGCAGGGGTGGTGGTGGTGGTGAGAGTTAGGGGTGGGGGTGGTGATGGTGATGGGGAGGAATGGGGATGATGGTGGTGAGGGGGTGGGGCAGGGTGATGGGGGTGAG
>NW_025975544.1:0-7879 GCF_021869965.1 Rhincodon typus
CCTCATCCCTCATCCCTCATCCCTCATCCCTCATCCCTCATCCCTCACTCCTCACTGGGGTGTTAGCCTCGATTATATATTCATGTCTCTTGTCTGGGGAATAAACCCACAAATTGCTGACTTGGAGATGGGAATATTTACACTGAAGTACACTTGACACTTTGGTCATCAAAATGCTGGATAACGTCATCTATTATTTGTAAAATTTGATAGATCATTTCAGATTAGTCCATTACATGGGGAAGTTCTGAGTAAATTTTACAATTAAATTGCTAGACCTACAGCTTTAAATTAGTAAATTACAGTTAGTAAAAGGACTTTACCAAAACCCTGGGGAGGAGTGAGAAGGAGGGGAAAGGAGGGTATATAAAGGCACAGCATGCAAGCAGACAAATTAAACATCTTCAATAGTTCATTCTGATCCTCCCAGCTGATCACATGGGAGATCTCCCAGAAAGATTCATTTTGAGAATTAGATACAGCTCTTAAGTAAAAGATTCATGCTGCTGTTTGAGTCTGAAAGTAGCTTAAATGGAACAAGTGTCATTGTGGATAGAAACTTAAATGGTGGTAGTTTATAAATTGAGAGTAAAGATCAAGGCTAAAATCTTTCCCAACTTTTTTTCAGTCAGAATTCTGTTTGTAATATATGAACAGTCCACTGCCAACATTCAACCTTAAATCGTTGTGCTAAAGAGAGTTAATCTTATTTCTCACAAGTTAATTTCCTCATTTCTTGCGAAGGAATGTTGTTTGCATGCAATTTGCCACTTGATAGAAACATCTTTCAGTCTACTTCCCTTCACCTAAGGGGTTTTGAATCTTTGGAATCCTCTGCCTGCCAGAGTGTGAATGGTCTATTACTGAGTATATTTAAGGCTGGGATAGACAGGTGTTGGTTTTCTCTGGGAATCGAGGGATTTGCAGAATGGGCAGAAATTGAAGCTCAAGATCAGCTCTGTTGTACCAAATGGCAGAATAGGCTTGAGGGCTGTACAGTCTACTCCGGTTCCTATTTCTTCTGATGGTGAGTTCCCCTCACAAAAGGTAGTTTCCTTGTCTCTTAACTATCTTGGACTCTACCCCAAACTGCACATTGGATGAAGCCCCATCAAACACTGGCAACTGCAAGACTACACAAGATATGCAAACCTCCGATGGGAAATGAAAGCTGGTCCATTGGGTTTGCCCCACACTCATGATTCTTGCAGTTACGTGTCTAGGCACTTCCTGAACCCCACAAAGCATGTCATCTCCTGAGACGAGTGAAAACAAACAGGAATGAGAAAGGGACACACTAATGGTTCCCTTGCCATGTTCAGCCAGTTGGGATCAAACCAAGTGAAAACAGATGATAAACAGAATTTTACATGAAGAACACTCTAATGAAGAAAATACTTACACTGATTCTTTTAATTAGTTTTGTCGGTTAATAAACTATTGTGAGGGTCTTGTGGTGCAGTGCCAATGTCCCTACCTTTGGACCAGGAGACCAGGTTCATGTCCCACCAGCTCCAGAGGTGAATTATAACATCTCTGAACAGGTTGATTTTTAAAAAAAAGTGATAACTTTTGCAGAAGAGTGTGCTAAATATTTCTGTAGTTACATCAAATGTTTTAGCACACTGTGCAATGGATGGACAAAGGTCCAGTTCAAATGCTTAGAATACAATCAACAATGCTATCCACAAATACATTATACTGCCTCTCATCACTACTATACTTGGAGTTTTAAAGATGTTACACTTTGTACATTGATACAATCTAGGTTTGATAACATCCAACTTCTGCAGTACCAAGCAAATAATAAATTCAGCTGAGAAAACAAACTGTAGGAAAGCAGAAAATCTATTCCTTTCATTCACTGCCTTAACTTAGAAAACTTATACTGAGTTGTACCAACCCCAGTACAAAAGGTAAATTTCTCTGGCTCAGGATTCAGGGTGTAGTGAATATCAGATAGGACAGGCTCCTTTGCAAACCTGCATTGCAATCCATGTATTTTTCTTTCCCTAGCTTAGCAACATTCTATGTCCTGGGTGCAAACCCAGAAAATCCCCACTATAATCAAAAGTGCTTTTCTTTTCTTACATTCATTTCAAAGACACAGATTAAAACCTGAATTGTTGTGACTCCTTAATGTCCTGACAGCACTTGACAGGGTAAACACTGAGAGGTTATGTCCCAAGCTGGGGAATCTAGACTGTGGGTGTTGCTGACAAAGCAAACATTTATTAAGTTCACATTGTTGGCCAACTGAGAAAAACAAGTGTAAGTTCTTAAAGGATATTAATACAACAATTGGAATTAATTACCTATATTCACTATTTATATATTTTAACAACTTACAATAACTACATAAGACATAAATTGCTGCATTGCGTTAATGTGTAACCTACACAAGTGGTCTAAAAAGAAGTCATGTCGGAGAATCATAATGTCAAACTCTCGTCTTGTTCTTTGCTGCTGCAACTGCATTCGAATGTATCTGTGCATGCATGATGGGAGCACAACAGCCATTTTTAATGAGAGATAGCAAGAACACAGATAACACAGTATGGATCTGGAAGAACACAGCAGGCCAGGCAGCATCAGAGGAGCAGGAAAGTTGACGTTTCGGGTTGGCACCCTTCTTCAGACATGCCATTTTTATTGCCCCATCTCCTGTGCTGGGAACGCAAACATGTGAAATTATGCCTGCTACCATCTAGCAGTGAATGAATTATTCTGTTTCATATAAAAAAGTCCATAGCTCAATACTGCATGTAATGGATTTTTAGAACCATTGAAAAGTTCCAGCACAAGAAGAGGCCATTCACCCAATCATGTCTGTGCTGGCCAAAAAAATACACAGGCCACCCATCCTAATCCCAATTTCCAGAACCTGATCTGTAGGTTTGCAGATTGCTGCATTCTAAGCATCTAAGTTGCTATTGCACGTATTTCTCTCAATTCTTCATGGCTCAAAGTAAAAGAGACAGCCAGGAAGAGAAGGTTCAAAACATAAAAGACCGAGAAGAAAGTTCACAGAAAGTTGGAAAAAGAAACCACTTGCCCTGATTAATCAGTCAGGTGAATTTTCAATGAGGTCAGAAGGTGAATCAATAGTTCCCTAACTCTGACCTAAACCTCCATCCAATTGTTTTCCCCTCAGCAACTGAAATTAATCATCTACAAAATAAAGCTTGAAACAAAGTAAAAAAGACATATTTCATGTTAAGATTGTTAACTAACAATACAGCAGAAATTTAATGTATTTTAGTCCCTTTGAAATTTCGTACTTAAAGGCCTGAAGGTTTAAAGTTGTTGCCCTTCTCTAATGTTTAAGGTGATGACACATTTCGAATCCAATTTTCAAACATGCATTTATCGAATTATTGCTCTGCTCTTTGTTCATGGAGGGAAATTTTGATCATTATTGGAATTCGTTGTTTAAGTGATTTTAAAACACGTACATTTTACCTCAGAGAAAACCAGGCAAGCAATAACTTAAGTTCTTTTAATAATGATTAACTTTAATAATATATATTTTTCTCTGCGGAAAACTCCGTCCTTTTTATCCTTGACTGTGTCATTTTTGTTTCTTGCATGGACATGGAGTGGAAATATTGAGAGGCTGAGATATTTTGCAGAGGAACCATGGTGATGGGCTTTTGAGGTAACCATTGGTCCAACCAGTAAAGAGGCAAGCAATGAAAGATTTCATTGGGTTTCCACACTCAAAGCAGAACCCAAAAACATACAGAATCTGTTAAGGTGATCTGCACTGGCATAAAGAAAATATCTCATGGCTGAGAAGAAACCAGGAAACCAAATGACACTCCTCTAAACTTTAAGTAAGCAAAAAAGTGATCAAGACAGTGCTACCATTCCCCAATATTATGTTGGAGGATGGTCAGACTAAAAATCCAGTGATTGGCTGAGAACACATATTTTATGCACAGACAGCATTTCACAATCTTGGATGATTTACCAGTGTAGAATAAAAGACTACAGATTCCCACTAGGAAGATGTACGGGAAAGGGTACTTTGGAAACCCTGGAAAGCCTGATATATATCCACAGTTCAATCAGAAGTATGCTGGCCAGAAACCTCAAGAGATTGAAGCTATCAGAACCCATTGCGAAGTCAGTGATTATATAGGATTGCTTGGTCAGTAAAACACTCCTGTGTAAACATTCAGAAGATAAAACTCTAAGTTTCTGGGACAAAACAATATTAAGAACAAGAATGAGCAGAAAAATCCATTTGAGCTCATTCAGAAATCTTTGATGTCATTCAGGCAAGAGTACAGTCTGGTGAAGTAACTAATACAGCAAAGAGTCAATGCCAGAGACAGAGACAAAAAAGTAATGTGGGGAGAGGAGGCAGAATATAGTACAGGGAAACTGAGTGAGGGAAAAGAAAGGAATAAATGCCGATCAAAGGATAAAAAATACTTTTGTTTATATAGTGGCTTTCAGGACTCAGGATAACCCATAGTACTTTGCAAAGTTACTTAATTGACATATCCACATTTGTGGTATAGGATAGGTAGGAACCAATTTGCAAACTCCCACAGCATCTCTCACCAGATAAGCTGTTTTTGATGTTGATTGAGGGATAAATATTGACGAGAATGGAATGGAGAACCCCCCTGCTCTTCTTGAAAATAATGCCATGGGATCTTCTCGATCCAATCAAGAAGGCAATTGGGATCCAGCTTTAATAGAGCAGCACACCCTCAGTACTGGATCCTTGGAGTGGACATAAACATAGGTAGAGGAGTGGGCCATTGAGTCTGCTCCACCATTTATTATGAACAAGCCTGATTGAACACCTCAACCTTTTACCAACACTATCCCCATAGCCCTAACCACTATTGATTATGAAAATTATCAACGTCTACTTTGAATATACTTAAAGGCTGAGCTTCCACAACCCTCTGAATTCCAAAGTTTGACAGCCTTTGAGTAAAAAGAATTTCTCAGTCTCCATCCTATACGGCATCTCCCTTATTTTTAACTGGTACCCCCAGTCCTAGATTCCCCAACAAGGGGAAACATCTTACCTGCATTAACCCTATCTATCATAGCGTCATAGCCATAGAGTCATTTAGCATGGAAACAGACCCTTCGGTTCAACCAGTCCATGCCGTACACAATTCTAAACTAAACTAGTTCCACATGCCCCCTCCTGGCCCACATCCCTCCAAACCTTTTCTATTCATGTACTTATCCAAATGTCTTTTAAACGTTGTAATTGTGCCCACATCCACCAATTCCTTAAGAAGTTCATTCCACATGCAAACCACCCTCTGTGTAAAACATTTGTCCCTCCTATCTTCTTTAAATCTTTCTCCTGTCACCTTAAAAATGTGGCCTCTAGTCTTGAAATCCCCCATCCTAGGGAAAGGACACCTACTATCAACCCTATCTATACCATCATGATTTTATAAATTTCTAAAATGTCACCTCTCAACGTCCTACTCTCCAGTGAAAAAAATCCCAGCCTATCCAGCCTTTCTTTATAACTCAAATCTTCCATACCTATTAATATCCTGGTAAATCTATTCTGACTCCTCTCCAGTTTACTAATATCCTTCCTATAACTGGGCAACCCAGAAGTGTACACAGTATTCCAGAAGAGGCCTCACCAATGTCCTATACAACCTCAACATGATATTCCCAACTCCTATAAGCCTTACCCTTGTTTGTTGTACCAAAATGCAATACCTTTATCCAGATTGAACTCAATCAGCTATTTTTCAGCACTTTGATCCATTTGATCAAGATCCCTTTGTAATCTTAGAAAACCTTCCTGACTGTTTACTGTGCCACCAATTGTGGTGCTGTCTGCAAACCCATTAACCATTCCTTCGATATTCTCATCCAAATCATTTATATAAATGGCAGACTTTAAGTATATTGTAGACTTCATTAAGACCACCTCTCGGTCATCGAAACTGTAGAGTCCAGGTCCAGGTTTGCCAAATTTCTCTTCGTAGGATCGTTTCGCTATCCTAGGAACAAGTCTGGTGAACCTTTGTTGTAATCTCTCTATGGCAATTATGTCTTTCTGGAGATAGGAGGGCCAAAACTGCACAGTGTACTCCAGGTGCTGTCAAACCTAGCTCCATTGCAAATGAAGCAAGTTTTCATTCCTCCTGTACTCAAAACCTATTGCGATCTCAGTCCATTAGCCTTCCTAATGGCTTGCAGCACCTTATGAACCCATTCTGATTCAGGGACAATAGAGTAACCCATTGACCTTGGGCTGACATGAAAAGAAAAGGAGTTCAAAGCCCTTTAATTTGTCGCGATCCTGTGAGATCCATTCGCCAGGAGATGTTTGTTTTAATGTATCAAATTATAAAGAAGGCCGAGACTGTAAAGGACAATGAACAAGAGAACTCAACCACAACCTATCATTGTCTCAGTGATGTCTGGTCTTCCAGAGTGTTAGTGCAGGAGGGGTGGGACATCGTCACTCTCTGAACTCTGTCCAATCACCCGGCAGAGGTGGGGTGCTAGTTTTCACTTGGACAGATCGGGGTGTTGGGGCCTGACAGTGGGGGACCTTGGGAGGAAATATTCTTTCTCCGACCCAAAAGCAATGCTCCCCAAGTCTGTCATTACCTCTCTGCAGCTGCCACGTTACCCGAGGCTTTCAAAACCTGCCAAACTGGCCCAGTTCAAAGCTCTAATCATCATTGTTCTATTTAAAACGCCAACCCACCTCTTACCCTGCCTCAGGATAACCTGGAAGTTGGTGGGTTAGAGTCACATTCTCAACTTGCTTGAGATTTTTGTTGATTTTACTTACCCTGACCGGCCTAACACAATCCCATTCCTTCACCAAAAGTAAAGCCCACCCCTGCACAATTAAGGCTGGGATTTTTGTTTAATACCGACAAAGTGATGTGAAGAGGCAAAATGTGGTGTCTGTGACAGGATGGAAACTGTTGCAGAAGAGTTTCCACCCACTGGGAAATAAAATACTCAGAGAGCAACCTCAAAATTAAACACTCAAATGGAAGCAACATACTGCAGATCCTTGAAATCTGGAATAAAAACAAAGTGCTGGAGAAACTCAGCAGCTAGGGCAACATGTGTGGAGAGAGAAATAGAGTCAACATTTTGAATTAGATATGACTCTCCAGAACAATACAGTGTGGAGCTGGAGGAACACTGCAGGTCAGGCAGCTTTGAAAGGTGTAAACCCGAAATGTTGACTTTCCTGCTCCTCTGATGCTGCCTGGCCTTTTGTGTTCCTCCAGCTCCACACTGTGTTGACTTTGATTCCAGCATCTGCAGTTCTTGCTATCTCCAAATGACTCTCCAGGACATTTATTTCCATAGCTGAAGATGCTGCGACTGTTTATTGGAATTTTATTAAGTCAAAATCTTTGGTGTTGAATTTATACATTGAATGCAACATCTTCAGAAACTAAACTCCTTCAGAAGCTAACCTGTTAGAAACTAAACATAAGCAGATGGCAGATGGTGTAATAGTAGAGACATCAGACCAGCAATCCAGAGAGTTCTAATGAGGAGTCACTGGACTCGAGACAAGAATTTTGCTTTCTCCCTTACGGATGTTGCCCAACCTTCTGAGTGTCACCAGCTATTTCTATTTTTGTTTCAGATCTTCATCATCCCCGTGTTTTGGGGCCATGGGTTTGAATCCAACTATAGGGCATAATGAAGTTGTTTCAGATATAGTAGGAACTGCAGATGCTGGAGAATCTGAGATAACAAGGTGTAGAGCTGGATGAACACAGCAGGCCAAGCAGCATCAAAGGAGCAGGAAGGCTGACGTTTCGGGCCTAGACCCTTCTTCAGAAATGGGCGAAGGGAAGGGGGTTCTGAAATAAACAGGGAGAGAGGGGGAGGCGGA